>NW_012036238.1:0-330 GCF_000956235.1 Wasmannia auropunctata | reverse complement strand
ACGTGTGCTCTTCCGATCTCACACGTGTAAAAAAATGTACAATTCTAGTTTACTCCGAATTTCTAAATATATTTAGGGATTAAAATTGGACTAAATTAGAATTTAATTCTTTTTTACAATGATTTTCAAATTTATTCGTATTTATATAAGTAATTTAATTTACATGTTCCTTGCAAATGTATAATATATTTATTTTTTATACGTACGTAATAAGACATTCATTGTAATAATTGACAATAAAGAGGCGAGAATTCTTTTAATAACATGAAATGATTATTTTTTTAAACATTTAATTGCTTCTTGTATTTATTTACAATTCTTGTGCTGACT
>NW_012036237.1:0-846 GCF_000956235.1 Wasmannia auropunctata | reverse complement strand
TGCGATAAAGCTACATGAGAAATACGATGTGTGCAGGCCCAGTGTATTAAAAATGCCTTGAAATCATTGTTTTTTTCCTCTAAATTACTGTCGTCTCCTATATTATTGTCTTCTCGATGTAAAGATACATTATTTACAGGAACATTAGAAGCAGAAATATTTGTAATATCAATTATATTCGTTACATTCGTAATATTTGTTAAATCGAAAAATGGTACATTTGTTATGTTTTGTTCGGAAATTTTATCGGAAATGGTGTGATTAAAATCGACTATCTCGTTGTGATCACTTGAGACAAAATTATTTAAAATTACGTCCGTTCTTATTCCAGATTCTTCTTTAAATAGGGCAAATAATTGATCGCTTTTTTCTCGAATTAACTTACGACGGTATCTCGTTGAAACACCCGACGGAAATTTACGCTTTGACATGGCTAATTGTTAATTATTTCTTTGTAACTATCTATGTAAAAATCTACATGCAAATATAATATACATATATTTAAATAAAATTTGTGAAATAAAAAAAAATCTTATACTTGTTTTTTTCGATCGTTGTTGAACAATCTCGTGGAATTGCTCGATTTCCCAATAACGCTTACTGTTAGTAGTTCTTGTTCACTCACTGCAAAGTGCAGTCACTCACAAGATCGTGCGTCAAGACGGAAACAGAAATCTCGATCGCTGGAAAAAAGGTTACAATTAATATACAACAAAATAAGTAAAGCGCATAACGTCACGCTACATCCGCAAAAGTGTGTCTTCGTGTATATATATATATATATATATATATATATATATATATATATATATATATATATATATATATATTATATAATATATACAT
>NW_012036236.1:0-795 GCF_000956235.1 Wasmannia auropunctata | reverse complement strand
GTACCTGTAGTTAAGATCAATAGTATTAATAATAATTGTACTTGCATGATAATAATAATGTAAATGTGAACCTTCGAGAATATGTCGGAACATGTCACCAAAATGACGTCGCAGTCCACGTGGTAGCGGCGCGTTCAAAATGTCGGCATCCGCACACGTGACGGCGGTGGCGACGGTGGCAGCACCGCGTTCAAAATGGCGTCACCGCGCACGTGGCGGCAGCGGGCCCACGAAAAATATAATTGATAAAAAAAAAATTAATTGTTATCAATTAATTGTTATCAATTAGTTGTTATCAATTAATTGATGATTCAATCGATTATTGTTTAATTAATTAATTAATTAATCCCCCTTGACCTACATTCCCCCTACCCTTCCCCCTTGACCTACATTCTCCCCATCCTTCCTCCTTGACCTACATTCCCCCCACCCTTGACCTACCCCCACCACTTTTGTATCCAGAAACCGCCTAGTATACCTACTTATACGTAATAATGTCTTTGCACATTTTGGTAAATTGGCAAAAGTAGGATGTGCTGTTCTCAAACCGGACAATAAATGCGATAAAGCTACATGAGAAATACGATGTGTGCAGGCCCAGTGTATTAAAAATGCCTTGAAATCATTATTTTTTTCCTCTAAATTACTGTCGTCTCCTATATTATTGTCTTCTCGATGTAAAGATACATTATTTACAGGAACATTAGATGCAGAAATATTTGTAATATCAATTATATTCGTTACATTCGTAATATTTGTTAAATCGAAAAATGGTACATTTGTTATGTTTTGTTC
>NW_012036235.1:0-320 GCF_000956235.1 Wasmannia auropunctata | reverse complement strand
GTCATTGGAAACTCAATATCTTTCAAATTTAATACCTCCTTATAATGCGGATAGGAGGATTCTCGATCCGCATGACTTTTAGCAGGATGCAGAGCGGCCACCACAGCCCACGCGAAACATGCGTTGTCCTTGGATCGCACGTTTACAACAGCTTTCTTCAACTCAATTTCTCTTGGCAACTCGATGTGGCATCCCGCGTGCAATGGATTGTGCTTGTTTATGTTCAATGTTAAATTAAGTATGCGTAACAACTTCCATCCACTGTCACGTTCCTGGAATTCTTCCAGCGATGCTAAGGTAGGCTCAACAACGCGTGAATC
>NW_012036234.1:0-403 GCF_000956235.1 Wasmannia auropunctata | reverse complement strand
CAATCGAACCGCCTGTCGAACCGCCTGTCTGTTCAATCGAACTGCCTGTCGAACCGCCTGTCTGTTCAATCGAACTGCCTGTCGAACCGCCTGTATATTCAATCGAACCGCCTGTCGAAACCGCCTGTCTGTCCAATCGAACAGCCTGTCGAACCGCCTGTCTGTCCAATCGAACAGCCTGTCGAATCGCCTGTCTGTTCTATCAAATCGCTATTAGTTTAACTATAAAGAAAATCATATTCTTTCGCGACCATCATTAGTTAGATATTTTATACGAGTCAAGATAAAAATGAACGTGTCAGCATTCTCGCACATGTCACATCTCGATATCGTGGTAATGCCATGAAGACACATAACCGATACAGCTCTTCTGTCTATCAGTCTTAACTACAAAGAAATCACA
>NW_012036233.1:0-446 GCF_000956235.1 Wasmannia auropunctata | reverse complement strand
TTCTACAACTAGGTCTTGAATTGTTAGTCGATGACGGAACGCTTGACTACAGAAATCGCTCAATGTCCATACATCTCTCAATGAACATCTTGTACAATCCGTAAGGCCACCAGTTAGATATTTTATACGCGTCAAAGATAAAAATGAACGTGTTAGCATTCTCAATGTCATGGTAATGTTACGAAGACACATAGCATGAAATTGTCATCAAACCGTCTATCGAACCGATATTGCTGTTCTGTTGAACAGCTATCGATCTGATACCCCTGTTCTATCGAACCGATACCGCGCTTGACTACAGAAATCGCTCAATGTCCATACATCTCTCAATGAACATCTTGTACAATCAGTAAGGCAACCAGTTAGATATTTTATACGCGTCAAAGATAAAAATGAACGTGTTAGCATTCTCAATGTCATGGTAATGTTACGAAGACACATAGCAT
>NW_012036232.1:0-446 GCF_000956235.1 Wasmannia auropunctata | reverse complement strand
TCCTTCTTATGCAGCTCGACGAGAGGAACAAGAAAGGTCCTCTTCGCCATGCCTCTATCTCTCGTCCTTTCGCCTGTAGAGGTCGCTTTTGACTTTTCAGAAACTTTCAAAAACTCCCACAACTAAACGGTTGCAGATAGAGCCATGGTGAAGAGGACCTTTTTTGTTCCTCTCGACGAGTTCTATAAGGGAAAAATCCCAAACCTAAAAAAATCCAAAAAAAACCTTTTTTTGGAACACAAAAAGTACCTGTAACTTTTAAACGGCAACAGACACAAGGTTGGCGCATAGGACCTTTTTTGTAGGGCTCGTCGAGATCTATGAGAAACCACCTTTGGATTTTTCAAAATACGAAATTTTTCAAATTTCAAAATTTTCAAAAAAGTCCCCAGGGCGAACTGAGATAGCTACGGCACTTTGACTTGTGGGAGGTGATAGAGGGGGGT
>NW_012036231.1:0-721 GCF_000956235.1 Wasmannia auropunctata | reverse complement strand
TATTTCAAATCTCTGCTAACCTCAACCAAATCTTGACTATAAAAATAAAAATAAAAAAAAATTCTAAAAATTCCCGGACCTACCCCTTCTTATGCAGCTCGACGAGAGGAACAAGAAAGGTCCTCTTCGCCATGCCTCTATCTCTCGTCCTTTCGCCTGTAGAGGTCGTTTTTGACTTTTCAGAAACTTTCAAAAACTCCCACAACTAAACGGTTGCAGATAGAGCCATGGTGAAGAGGACCTTTTTTGTTCCTCTCGACGAGTTCTATAAGGGAAAAATACCAAACCTAAAAAAATCCAAAAAAAACCTTTTTTTGGAACATAAAAAGTCCTGTAACTTTTAAACGGCAACAGATACAAGGTTGGCGCATAGGACCTTTTTTGTAGGGCTCGTCGAGATCTATAAGAAACCACCTTTGGATTTTTCAAAATACGAAATTTTTCAATTTTCAAAATTTTCAAAAAAGTCCCCAGGGCGAACTGAGATAGCTACGGCACTTTGACTTGTGGGAGGTGATAGAGGGGGTCGTCCTCTGTCGATAAAAACTCCCAATTCAATTTCAAATCTCTGCTAACCCCAACCAAATCTTGACTATAAAAAATAAAAATAAAAAAAAATTCTAAAAATTCCCGGACCTACCCCTTCTTATGCAGCTCGACGAGAGGAACAAGAAAGGTCCTCTTCGCCATGCCTCTATCTCTCAGATCGGAAGAGCACACG
>NW_012036230.1:0-339 GCF_000956235.1 Wasmannia auropunctata | reverse complement strand
GAGGTTCACGTTAATCTGTTGCTCATATATGGAATTCGATGTGGCAAAAAGGTCATGCATTTCACGTGGATAAAGAATTTGTCACGCTTAATAAGCACGCAATTGAGTAAACGTAAAGCAAAGAAATATGTATGTGATCGGTGAGTACAATAGCTCTCTCTCCCTGTCCCTATTTTTTAATTAATGATACATTAAATGTGCTTTTGTTATAGATGTTTGCATTATTTTTATTCGCAAAGAAGATTAGCGAATCATATCATTGACTGCGAAAGTAGGAACGAATGTGCTGTCGTTCTTCCGTCCGACAAAGATAAGTGGTTTATTCTTTCGTAATCATCA
>NW_012036229.1:0-472 GCF_000956235.1 Wasmannia auropunctata | reverse complement strand
TAGCGCGAAGAGCCGCACGTACGGCACGCTACGCTCCTGCGTACTCCGGCTAAACGCGATCTAATTGATTAACTTTATTCGTTAATAACTCTGTAAATAATGGTCTAAGCCAAAATTGAAAGAGGAACTTTTAGTTCAAAATTTCATTCTCTTTCACGCCTTGAAATATTAATTAAGCGTTACGGGACACCCTGTATATATAAGAATTCAAAATCAGATATTTATATATTTAAGTGATGATATTTTAAGATCTTTTAAATTGAAAATTTTTGTTAATTGTTATAATTTTGTTAAAGTTGTAATTAATAATAAGAGTGTTAAATATCTCGCGCCTATTTGAACTATCACGTTTCAGAGATTGCGGTCTTTCTTGTTAATTAAATATAGGGTTTTTTTGGGCCCGGGGTGAGGGTCTGGCTCTTCTCCGATATTATTCACGATGTCTGAACACTGTGACTCGCGGGAGTTCCGA
>NW_012036228.1:0-430 GCF_000956235.1 Wasmannia auropunctata | reverse complement strand
TCTACATAAATAAATTCACTCATTAGATACGGGTGCTTGCTATCAGCACATTCGGATAATATGGCTCTTTGCTCGACATGATCGACTATACTGATTGCTGGTTTGATTATACGAATATCCTACGAGAGACTACGAGGACTGTCCAACATTCGACAAGGTTTTCAATCGTTATTGTTACGTCTAGCGCCTCACGTATCCAATTTTTCTTTTTTCTTTCTTGGATTACTATATTATATATTTGATATTATATAAAACAATAGCTTAAACATTATAATATCAGTTTAATGCTACATAAAAGTAATAGCTTAGCATTTGGAATATCAGCTTGATATTGTATTATATATTTAACATTATATGAAATAATAGTTTAACATTATGGTATCAATTGACATTGTATTATATATTTAATATCATATAAAATGATAGTTTA
>NW_012036227.1:0-469 GCF_000956235.1 Wasmannia auropunctata | reverse complement strand
TTAAATCCCCAAAAAATGGAATCAACGTGAACGAAGATACTTTATTATTAGATGACGCATACTCCAATCTTTTAGAGAGATTAGCAAACGGGCATTTTTCAAATTAGTATGAGTCTTTGAATTTGTTTACTATACCACGAACTATATATTTGTGTTCCGATATACACTACTAAAACAGCGCTCTCATTTCGCATCGCAACACCGACCATAACGCACGTTGTCATCATCGAGCCTTTTACCATCATGCGAATGAGTAAGAAGTTTTTACATTGTTATATAGGGATGTTTGAGCCAATTAGCTCAAAATAATTTGTCTTTATATAATAGAATAATTTGTAGTCTAAAATCTACATAAATAAATTCACTCATTAGATACGGGTGCTTGCTATCAGCACATTCAGATAATATGGCTCTTTGCTCGACATGATCGACTATACTGATTGCTGGTTTGATTATACGAATATCCTAA
>NW_012036226.1:0-633 GCF_000956235.1 Wasmannia auropunctata | reverse complement strand
TTACTCATTGTTATTGTTACCGAAATTCGGAGTGTTTTATCTCGCCCTTGCTCTTCCACATTCCTCCGCACCCTACGAACCGCCCCTCTACCGCGTTCTAGATCTCAATTCCGCGTGATAATTCGAAGGGTGGCACGCCCGCTCGTGCCTGGCGTCCAACTTCGCGTTTCTGGTTATTGTGTATTTGCGAATGTGAATTTTAATGTACTCGTTGCATTGAGCCGGATTAATGCCGGTCCACGACCGATCTTGTAGTCCGACACAGGGGAAAAGTGACGGTCACAATACGTAAAAAATAAAAACAAGAAATGCAATAGAAAGCGTAATGAGGACCGCAGAAATTAAAAAGGGATTTCGATAACAAGTAGCAAACAGTTACGTGACAGAAAAATCAAAGATAGGAAGAAATTTCCAGCAGCAGCATACTTGGCGCGCCCGTTTTTTATATATAAACTCAAGGAAATATAATACATGCAATTCATGCTAACAATACATTATTTATTAATAGTAAATATTTTATGTAAATTAAAAAGATTAAATATACATGTATTCACTAATAACTTTAAAATAATATGTATCAACGAATAATCTTGTAATGCCTTTAAATTTTATTTAATATAATAGTAGTAATAA
>NW_012036225.1:0-324 GCF_000956235.1 Wasmannia auropunctata | reverse complement strand
TGGCGCTCATGGTTAATATTATACAGTTTAGTATGTTTACAAGAAGTGCTTCCAAATAAGTATTTGCGACATTTAGCATTATTTGTAGCTGGTATAAATATTTTATTACAAACTTCTATCACCCTTGATATGTTAAAATGTGCAGAAAAGTTTCTTATAACATTTGTTGTTTTATTTCAACAATATTTTAAAGAAAAAGCAATGACTTTTAACATTCATCTCATTTTGCATTTATGTGAAGGTGTACGGAATTGGGGACCTTTATGGACCCACAACACATTTCCTTTTGAAACTCAAAATAGATTTCTTCTACAACAGATGAAA
>NW_012036224.1:0-521 GCF_000956235.1 Wasmannia auropunctata | reverse complement strand
GCTTTTATTTTTTATTTTCAAACATATCCAATATATATTACCATAACCTCAAAATTACAGGAATTATTCGCAATGCGTAGTAAATCAATAACAATAATTAACATATGTCTACCGCAACCGCAATTTTCCAAGCACTCATTACTTTTCATTAATAGTAAACAAGTCGGTGAAATCACACACACACCGCAATCGCAGACTAATAGTCAATATTACCTTACATAATTTTACAATAAGAGACAACACATACGTATTCTGAGAAAAGCTGTATACTTCGTGACGCTAAAAAATGGTGAGATATAAAAGTAAGAGACATATTTCAATTATACGAAGCGGATTCTAAAATTTTTTCTTTCATTTTTTTCCATTTTCATACGTAGATTTTCAATGAGTCACCAATGTAACAAATTTCGACGTCATGAACATCAGGTTAGATTCCTCGACAATTATTCGCGTAATCTAATATGACGTTCGTGACGTTCAAATTTGTTACATTGTTGAGCCAAAGAAAATCTACGTACGAA
>NW_012036223.1:0-434 GCF_000956235.1 Wasmannia auropunctata | reverse complement strand
AGAGACAGATACTTTGGATTATCACATTAATTAAAAAAAAAAACCATGTAACCATTTCTCTCGACAATTAAATTAGAATAGGAGCTAAATAAATAAACCACATTTAAAAAAAAAATTGCTTTTATTTTTTATTTTCAAACATATCCAATATATATTACCACTACCTCAAAATTACAGGAATTATTCGCAATGCGTAATAAATCAATAACAATAATTAACATATGTCTAGCGCAACCGCAATTTTCCAAGCACTCATTACTTTTCATTAATAGTAAACAAGTCGGTGAAATCACGCACACACACCGCAATCGCAGACTAATAGTCAATATTACCTAACATAATTTTACAATAAGAGACAACACATACGTATTCTGAGAAAAGCTGTATACTTCGTGACGCTAAAAAATGGTGAGATATAAAAGTAAGAGACATAT
>NW_012036222.1:0-319 GCF_000956235.1 Wasmannia auropunctata | reverse complement strand
TAATAAATATTTACAATATAAATGTGCAACTTACAGAAGAAACTGCAGCGGTTGAACAAGACGCTGGACTGGAATGAGCGATGTTGCACTGTAAATTTAAAAAATAACAATAAATAAATACATGAATGATGTGTGTGTATAAGAATTATGAATGAATGAGTGAGCGAATAAATAGGAAGGAAAAGGAATTAATAAGAGAGAGAGAGAGAGAGAAATCGTTATTTATTGAAACGCTCTGGGACAGGGTCCCCTCAAGCGTTGTTACATACAGGAATAAACATAATAAATGTACAACAAATTCTATAAAAATATGAACCGG
>NW_012036221.1:0-591 GCF_000956235.1 Wasmannia auropunctata | reverse complement strand
CGTCGAATCTCGACGTGCGAAGCGCGGAACCGCCGGATCCGAGCGCCCGCGACGTTCCCACCGCTCCAAACGTCGATTCTCGCCGTTTGAAGCTCGGAAACGTCGTATCCTTGCGTTCGCGGCGTTTCCACCATTCAAACGTCGAATCTCGACGTGCGAAGCGCGGAACCGCCGGATCCGAGCGCCCGCGACGTTCCCACCGCTCAAACGTCGATTCTCGCCGTTTGAAGCTCGGAAACGTCGTATTGTTACGTCTCAAAAGGGTTGCTTCTCAAATATCTGTTTATCAATGATTGAAAGTAATAATTGAAATCACTGTCAATCCTTGGTTGAGCGGATTAATAAAGAAATCACGAAAAATTGTAATTATGATAATAAAAGAAAACCGCTGCCACCATTTATCTTTACTTTACACCCAAGCCAATCCTTTTAAATTTGAACATGAAAGACTTACCTTCTCAATGGATGCCTCGGCTCCACAGAGACGGGTGCTCTCTATATTTAAGGGCTACCTATGCGGCAATACCCAGGGGTGCGAGAGCCAGAGACGATCTGAGACGAAGGGATTGAGGCGGTGAATGAATATCAAAC
>NW_012036220.1:0-543 GCF_000956235.1 Wasmannia auropunctata | reverse complement strand
GGATTCAACGCGTGATAAAATAGCGTGCGCACAGTTTGTCTCCGCTCTTTCGAACGGTTTCGTGAGAAGAACACTACAATTAGAAGGAGTAACATCCTTGAGGGTAGCTGTTGAGAGAGCTAAAGCAATTAATTTGATACAGGAAAATTCTTTCGAACAGAGAAGAGAAAATAATTTTACAACGTTTGAAAATAGAGGAAAAAAATTTAATAATGTTAAAAATTTTGTGAAAGATAAAGAGAGAAATTTTTATAATTCAATAGGAAAAGAAAAGAATCAAATTTTTAAAAAAGATAATCAGAAAGACGGGAAATTTAATAAAGATAAATTTGAAAAATTTAACGGGAATAAAAATAAAGAGAAAGAATGCTGGGAGTGTGGTAAGAAGGGTCACTTCCGCGCTGAGTGTCCTGGCAAAGTGGGAAACAAAGACGTGTAGAAAATGATTAATTTAATAAACCGGAGCCCGGTCATATGAAATGTATATAGATTGTCTTTGTATTTATTATGTTTACTGCGTGTTTGAATTGTTTTCAGTTATAA
>NW_012036219.1:0-388 GCF_000956235.1 Wasmannia auropunctata | reverse complement strand
GCACTCGATCAGCATTGTGCGATTTTTTTCACCGAGTTATTCAACATTGAAGTAAAAATGACCTTTTTGGTTCAATGTTAAATAATTCGGTGAAAAAAAATCACACAATGCTGAACGAGTGCGCAAATTAAAGGTAAAGATTCATTCTTTCGAAAAGTGTACACCTCATTTTTGTGCGATTTTTAGTTAGGACCGCAAAAAACTTTGCAAAGTTCCAAAATTTGGGGAAAAATTTTGCGATTTGTCACACCTCCATTTGTATCTATACGGCTCCGACGAAACTCAGTTAGTCGTTTTCTAAAGTATTAATTTGAAAAGTGGAGATTTTCAGCTGTAAAATGCTTTTTTAAAAATCTCATTACGATCATTTTTGACAAAGTTGTTCTAT
>NW_012036218.1:0-414 GCF_000956235.1 Wasmannia auropunctata | reverse complement strand
TAATTTTTTTACCGCTTTTCACATCTTCTGGCAATAGAGGTGCGATTATATTCTTATACTTGTGACCCTTGTTACCCATTATTTGACCCTGCGCGCTGCGATCGCGTCTGTACGCGTTTGTAGCTAATAGAATACTCTGATATTTCTGTAGATCATCGTTATTGTAGACTGCTTTATTTGGATAACACATGAAAATCAATTCGTAAAGTCCTTGTGTTCCGGCATAACTTGTCCCATCAATGATTATATTATCGTTTTTATCCAAGGTAATACGTTTGTTGCCGAGCTTCGTTCCCTCATTGCTAAAATAAACTCCGTAAACGTCGTCTATGTTGACCACTTTTTCACCGCTTAGGACCGCCCCCAAGATATTTTTGCCCCAAAGGACTGAGTCGACAAGGCACACAGGGGATA
>NW_012036217.1:0-347 GCF_000956235.1 Wasmannia auropunctata | reverse complement strand
TCTCGGTATTCGAGCGCCCGCGACGTTTCCACCACTCAAACGTCGATTCTCGCCGTTTGAAGCTCGGAAACGTTGTATCCTTGCGTTCGCGGCGTTTCTACCATTTAAACGTCGATTCTCGCCGTGTGAAGCGCGGAACCGCGGTATTCGATCGCCCGCGACGTTCCCACCACTCAAACGTCGATTTTTGCCGTTTGAAGCTTGGAAACGTCGTATCTTTGCGTTCGCGGCGTTTCTACCATTCAAACGTCGATTCTCGTCGTGTGAAGCGCGGAACCGCGGAATTTTGAGCGTCCGCGACGTTCCCACCACTCAAACGACTGAGTCGACAAGGCACACAGGGGATA
>NW_012036216.1:0-328 GCF_000956235.1 Wasmannia auropunctata | reverse complement strand
TTTTTCTATATCTATTTTTCTTTATTTCGTCATATCAATTTTATTATATAGTTGCGCTTCTCATATGGATCTTATATATGTATCACAAAAACTATACGTTATATAAAATTGTATATACTGTTTGTATGTGTATACGATACAATACAAACAGATATAATACAGTACAAACATGCTAAAGTAATAAAAGAACAAGCTTATTTTTATGTTTAACAAACTTACAAACAAATACGGCTAAATTAAAATTAAAGTCTTATTTCTAATAAAAATAATAAAATGTAAAAAAAACAATTTTATGTTATATTTCAGATATAAATAAATATATATATAT
>NW_012036215.1:0-322 GCF_000956235.1 Wasmannia auropunctata | reverse complement strand
TAAAACAACTTAATTTCATAAGACTTTTGATAAATTTTCTATATCTATTTTTCTTTATTTCGTCATATCAATTTTATTATATAGTTGCGCTTCTCATATGGATCTTATATATGTATCACAAAAACTATACGTTATATAAAATTGTATATACTGTTTGTATGTGTATACGATACAATACAAACAGATATAATACAGTACAAACATGCTAAAGTAATAAAAGAACAAGCTTATTTTTATGTTTAACAAACTTACAAACAAATACGGCTAAATTAAAATTAAAGTCTTATTTCTAATAAAAATAATAAAAATGTAAAAAAAACAA
>NW_012036214.1:0-891 GCF_000956235.1 Wasmannia auropunctata | reverse complement strand
TTGGGCCATTCCACGTGAAGCGGATCAGTCATCTCTCAGAAATTTTTTTAATTTTGCACAAAGGTAGTACTTTGGGAGATAGAATTTTGTGCCAAAGGATTTTTTTCTTATTGCAAAATTAATCGAGATATAAACAATTAAAAATTAGACTACTTTATTTTTCAAAAATTCATAGCTCTGTTACTAATAATGCTAGCCAGCTGCTTTTTTTTTCAAAATACGCGAAAAATGTTCTAGTTTACGAGAAAAAAAATGAAGATTCCAAAAATGTTTTGTTTTCCATTGTTTATTTAACAATAAACTTTTCAACAATTTTTTTAACAATTGGGGAGAGAGTCGAAAAATCTGAAAAAATATTTTTTATATACTTTCAGTTTTCCTACATCTTAGAAAAAAACCCCAAGAACGTGTTTTGCCTCGTTTTCAAGAAAAAAAATTTTATAGTTCTTGATGTGGGGAAAATCTGTCGACTCTCAGCGTGCGACTCTTACAAAAACAGCCAAACTTACAAAATATCTCTACCATACTGCTAGTATGTTGTTCGCAGCCGCTGTTTTGTATTGACTAGACAGTCAATACTTTATAAAATCGACTTTACAATATTTAACTCTCCAAACAATTTTATCATTTATTCCGACGATTTTGACTTCTCGCTTGCGTTTTTTTTATTACAGTCTGCTGTACAGTAAATACCTAATCTTGCGTTATAATTATTATCAAGTATTTTGTTGTATTATAATATAATTATAATTAAACAAAATATAATTACATAATATAATTATAATGCAACAAAATACTTGATAATAATTATAACAAAAGATCAGGTACTTACTGTATAGCAGACTGTAATAAAAAAAACGCAAGTGAGAAGTCGAAATCGTCGGAATAAAT
>NW_012036213.1:0-441 GCF_000956235.1 Wasmannia auropunctata | reverse complement strand
GACTTTGTTCTGTCCTTATATACATTTTGTATTTCATCATCTATACTTAATCAATTTTATATTGCCTTTTTATTTTTTTATTATCTTTTGTAAGGCGATTGCGTCTTACTGTAAAAAACGTTAATTCACTGTACAGGAAACTTTTTTTAATTACTATTTTTCTAAATCGATCAGTAGCAAAATTAATAAATTAGTTTTATTTTACATTGTATTATTCTATTTTTTGGAAAAATATGACGTGATAGGTAAAATGAAACATTAAATTTAACTTTATGATAAAAAATGTGATTGATTACATCTCGTTATTAAAGCAGAACGAGTTTCAGAGCGTCATTTAAATATCTCAACCCGAAACCAATCTTTATGCCTATCTTTCTGGAAGCAATTAATTATTCGGAAACAGGATTTGAGTTTCTCACTTCTATTTCGTAGAAATATCAA
>NW_012036212.1:0-381 GCF_000956235.1 Wasmannia auropunctata | reverse complement strand
TTACGTATTTTCTGTATTTAAAATGGAATAATTTAGTATAAATAAAGTAATTATCTATTTTGAGACATATATAATTAATTTTTGTATTTTTATAATATAAGTTAATAATGTTACATAAATAAACGACATGAAATTGATAAAATATAAAATAATAACAAATTATTCAAGAGACAGTTTATTTGTATTTCATTGTTTTGGACTTCGTTCTGTCCTTATATACATTTTGTATTTCATCATCTATACTTAATCAATTTTATATTGCCTTTTTATTTTTTTTATTATCTCTTGTAAGGCGATTGCGTCTTACTGTAAAAAACGTTAATTCACTGTACAGGAAACTTTTTTAATTACTATTTTCTAAATTGATCAGTAGCAAAATTA
>NW_012036211.1:0-384 GCF_000956235.1 Wasmannia auropunctata | reverse complement strand
TTGACTTCTGGCCCATTACATTATTTATTTTAAATTTTATTTATTTTATTTTTTTGGAGCCTGAATATATTATTGGTATATTTAAAATAATTTTTGTAATATTTAATACACTATATCAAAGGTTTGATACCTTTGACACTTTAATACTTAATACTTGCAAATTACATTAATGCTACCAAACCATCTTTACATCAAGCCCTCTTCAGTCTTTTGTAAAATATTACATACGTGTCGCTTTACCTTCGTGTATTACATACATAATTGTCAGATGCTGTGTCTAATTATCACAACAAATAATTGAACACAGCATCTGACAATTACATATGTAACACACGAAGATGAAGCGACATGTATGTAATATTTTATAAAAGACCAACGAATTTA
>NW_012036210.1:0-330 GCF_000956235.1 Wasmannia auropunctata | reverse complement strand
CGAAAAGTTCTTTACCAAAACGCGATACAATGAATAGATTTAAACGGTAAGCTATTGAAGTTCACAAATGGGCGCGCGTGGAATTCGCGCGGTCAGGCTCGACACGACCGAGACTGGCGCGAGGCACTTGCATCGTGTCATAACTTGTTTCTTATTACTTTACTTTGCATTTAATTTAATTAATTAGTCAAAAATATTTAAAATACATGATGAATTTGTTTCAAAAATTAAAAATTGTTTAAAATATCTTGAAATAGTTAATAAAATTAAAAAATTGTTATAAAATTCTGTAAATACAATTTTTTAATTTTATTAACTATTTCAAGATAT
>NW_012036209.1:0-307 GCF_000956235.1 Wasmannia auropunctata | reverse complement strand
ACCACAACTACCCATCACCACCCACCGCCACCGCCACTCCCACCACTCATCCCCATCACTTACCACACTACTCTTTACCACCATTTTTTTATATCATGTGATTTTTAAGGTCATTCTCCGATTTCTGACATGAGAAACTTTATGAAAATTTTTATTGCAGAAATCGAAAAATATAAAAAATTGTCCGAGGGAAAAATAGTCGTATTTATTTTTCAGATTTTTCGATTTTTGGTTCAAAAAAATTTTTTTTAAATTTTTATTGCAGAAATCGAAAAATATAAAAAGATCGGAAGAGCACACGTCTGAA
>NW_012036208.1:0-636 GCF_000956235.1 Wasmannia auropunctata | reverse complement strand
AAATAACATTTTTAATACAAAGTATAAGTGGATTTTTTATTAATACATTTTAGTGATTTAAATACAGCTGAAAGAGGAGTAAGATGACGAATTGATAATTTTTTTAAACTAATAACAAATGACTAGCCAATATTGAACTCATTAAAGGCTTTAAATAAAAATAAATAATGTTTTATAATTTGATTTCAATCTGATCACAAAGGTGAGTATTATAATAAGAAATGTATATATTTTAAATGACTTGAATAGAAATTTTAATGTTTAGTTTTATACAAAACATTCCTTACATACACTGGTTCAAAAAAATTAAAAGATCACTTGTTCTATCCTCTATAAATAGGCAAACTTCAAGATAGAGCAACTTCGTCAAAAATTATCGTAACGAGATTTTTAAAAAAGCATTTTACAGCTTGAAATTTCCACTTTTCAAGTTGATATTTTAGAAAACGATTAACTGACTTTCTTCGAAGATGCATTGATACAAATGGAGATGTAACAAATCGCAAAATTTTTTCCTAACTTTGCAAAGTTCCATGGCCCGAAATAAAAATTGCACACAAACAAAGTGTACAGTTTTTGACAGAATGAATCTTTCTCTTTAATTTGCTTTTTTGTTGAGCGTCGTACGATTTTTTT
>NW_012036207.1:0-447 GCF_000956235.1 Wasmannia auropunctata | reverse complement strand
GGATAAAACCATAAAGATGACAAATTGGGCGACATCTGCCGACTTTTAGTCATCTTTTCGTCGACTATATTCGTTTTCTAAAAGATATCTTTATAACTATTTAGTTACCATTTAGTCATTTTTTAGACGACTTTGTGCTCTCTGGGCATTTATGCATCGCTTCCTGTACCCTGGTTCTGTAACTCTTAACGAAAATTCGGTATTGTATTCGGTATTATACTGTCGTTGCCCAGATGTTTTGTATGGTAAAAAAAACTGCACAACGACATAACAATATCGAATTGTCGTTAAGAGTTACAGAATCGGGGTATAGGAAGTGGTGCATAAATGCGCGACCAACCAAAAACCTTCTTCCTAGAGGGAATACAAAAGCTTGTGGATCGTTGGACCAAGTGTATCGAAAAGCAAGGAGACTATGTAGAAAATAATGTACTTGTTGAACCCCTA
>NW_012036206.1:0-2047 GCF_000956235.1 Wasmannia auropunctata | reverse complement strand
CCCCGCGTCTCTGCATGAACGCCGCGCAGCGCCGCCGCCGCCGCCGCGAAGCGGAGATCGAGATGCAAAGGGGACCCGCGCCGCTTTTAAGCTCGCCGCCGCGAAGCGGATAAATTCGCCTGGGTCCCTCGATCTATTAATTCGAGCCGCCGTTGCATTCCTACGGGGTCTCGACCGCTAGGCTCTCCCCCTCGACTCCACGACCTTCCTGCTTTCTCGCGATCGCCTCCTCCTCGCGCGTATATCCTCTATACGAGTGCGAGCGCGGCTATAACGCGCGACTCGCGTTTTTACGGGTTTTCCACTCGTCGCCGCGCTAGCCACACGAAATCAATCAAGCCGACGCGATTCCAATTGGTTGATCGTTGCCACGGACGAGAGAAAAAGATTTTTCTCCAATAAATTATCTGGTGGATACCACTTGATTATTTTTTTTTGTAACATTGAATTTCAAGCTATTGAATATGTCGCATAGCTCATAGCTCGTTTAGCGAAAGGGCGACTTGACGCGAGCGCGTCCGGCCGTCCGCCCGCACGCGTGGCGATATAAAATACAGCGTCGTATAGGTGCCGCGCTATCGCATAATTACTACGTTTTACGGCGGTCTTTACACTTGTTTCTGCACCATTCTGTATCTCGCGTTCATCTCTGTAACCGGAGATCGTAAGAGAATTCGCCACGTACACGCGCCGCCGCGGCGTAAATCCACCGCGACACCCGATTTTTCTCACGGATTTCGTTGCTCTCGCTCGCACCTACTATCGCGGATACAGATAAAGACGCGAGTATTGGTAATATACAGTATTAAGAGCGCTGCAAATAAGGAGAGGGATAATTTCTGTGGACCGCGTAGGTGTATCGACGTGAGAAGAGACGCAGATTAGATTGGCGTTGTCACAAAGGCTATACGTTTCGCAAGTTTCTTGCCAATAACATTTCCAGCCGCCAATATTATTTCCAGCTAACTATAAAAATTGTTTCAAAACAAGAGTTAACTTCAGTATTCCGAAGCAATCACAAGTGAATTTAAGAGAAAAGCGAATATATATAAGCGGATCTATAAAATTATACATGAATATGTGAAAAATATTAAACGCAATGAGAAATTTTTTCTGTTTTGTCTTCCATATACAAAGCGACATATATAAATATATTAGATATATATACGACGTATAACCTAAAATATTGCTTTAGAGGCCACTTCGACCCGCATCTGCGATAGGTCGCGGCGATTAAATTTACTCGGCGCGCTTCCTCGCGAGACGGCAAACCGGAAACCGCGAGGAGCCGCGGCCGTATAGCGCGATACGGCCGCCTCCTTTCTCAGGCATTCCGGTAGATCACCGGTTGAGAGGAGAGGAGGATTTCTCGGTAGGTACGCCGGGGCGCGCAGCAGATCTCGCGGCTGATCATGCTGTGAGGATTCGTCGGGTTGCGAGGGGGCTTTCGACGTCGGAGCGCACACATGCGGGAGGCTCATGCGAATGCGGAGAGTCGCGGGAATGGAGATGCGCTTGTTCGGAGCGTAGGTTCACCCGTACCCCGGCGAAACGGATCTCTCTAGAAGAGGCAAAAGGTGGACGAAGGGTCGGACGAGAGAAAGAGAGAGAGAGAGAGAGAGAGAGAGAGAGAGAGAGAGAGAGAAGAGAAGGGACCCTTCTTTCTCTCTATCTCTCTTCGGGATCGTTTTCTCGTTGTGCTGTTGGTCGCGTGAGACGCGTCCGGTATACGCGAGATCGCGGATACCATTGTCATCGGCTCCGTTTTCCGATCCGCGCTCCGAACTCCGGAAGAGTCGGAAAAACGCCGTCCTGTCCTCTGTCGCGGCTCTCTCTCCCCGGATCCCGAGGCGTACATCGTGTGCAACGTGGGGCGATTCGATATCCTGGACGTGGGGTGGTCGTGTCGGTCGGTCGGTCGGTCGTCGTCGTCGGTGTGTGTGTGAATTTCCGACGCGGGGACATTTCCGAAGGACGTTTCGCGTTTCCGAGAGTTATCCGGCTGATCTCTTCCGCGGCGCGAGTGTGTGTGTGTGTGTGTGTGCGT
>NW_012036205.1:0-458 GCF_000956235.1 Wasmannia auropunctata | reverse complement strand
TATCCCCTGTGTCGCCTTGTCGACTCAGTTGTATGCTATACGAAGTTATTACGTTGGAGACAATAGTCGCGATTTTATTTTCAATTGTTTGTTTGACTCGACGTTTTGACTTCGAGTAAAGAATTGTTTTATTTTGAATAATGTAATAGCGTTTTCTAAATGAAATATATATTTTTTTCTGAATTGTGATATTATGGACATCAAAATTTCATTGCGAATAAAAAGATCATGATAGTATAACAATAGTAATTTTATTTATCAATAGCATGTGTACGTGCCTTCAATAATAAGCAATTATCTTCGTATAACGATATATATAATATGCATATAAATTATATTTTATTTATATAAATACGAATTAATCTCTGATATACGCTCCTGAGGGACAGTTTCGAAATCAGAGTCTAATAATCGAGCACACTCCTATCGTATAATTTATATATAATTTTTCTCATTAA
>NW_012036204.1:0-398 GCF_000956235.1 Wasmannia auropunctata | reverse complement strand
CACAACATTTTGATTAAGCTTTCCAGCTATTGATATACAATATCTGCAGTCAAACGAGTAATGTATTCGTAGTTGCATATTGAGAGAAAAAAAACAACAAAATAATTCAATCGCATTATTTTCCATTATTCGGCCGCGATTGCATTGCGCAATTAATATCCATGGCATTGCATAAACGCGAGTGGCATGATAATTTTCACCAGAGTAAAAAATGCGTATCCGCCCTAATCGCAATATAGACCTAAAGACATGCTGATGAAGCATTAATGAGCATAATTATGAGCACATTAGCACGTTTCGCTTCAAGGTAATTATAAGCTCAAGCTAATTATAAGCTTATATATGATTATAAATATATATATATATACATATATACCTTATATATATATATATATATA
>NW_012036203.1:0-1056 GCF_000956235.1 Wasmannia auropunctata | reverse complement strand
GGCGCGAGACGAGGGAGGGAAAATAGAGAGCAGCGGTCGCGACAGAGAGAGAGAGAGAGAGAGAGAGAGAAAGAGACGTCTCGCTGTGTGAACATCCGAATACGTCGTTCGATCAAATCGACGGGGGTTTCTCAAAGTCACGCCCAGGGCGATCCGCAATATAGCGCGCGCGGACTCTCTTTGCACTTTCGCACAGTGAATATCCGTTCCATTGTCGTCGAGAGAGCGAAGCTTTGATCGAAAACACCCGAGGGTGAGTCAAGGCGTTCGAGAAGCCTCTTCCGTGATAGCAGAGAGTGGTAGAAAATACAGCGCCTCAAGCTGGCAATATTATATGGAATGACGTAATCAACGTGCCTGGTTCTCTCGAATATTTAAACAGGAATTTAATGAAGTCACTTACGGGAAGGAGGGGAAGGGGGAGGGGGAGAAAGGGTAGGGGCACACTTTTCTTCAACTTGTTGCTACCGGTGTAATATACGTTTCGTTTTATTTACTACGTAATTATACGAACTTTCATCGCGATCGTATTTTTTTTTCTGCAGCCACGGGGCGCAAAAGAGAAGCGTAGTTCTCCCGGAGAAGTTTCCGATAAGCCAGCGTAACAAGTGCCTTTAATATCCCACCGCGTGTGTGGGGCGTGTTCCATTATTCTATACATATAAAACATTCTTGCGCGCGTGAAATACGGACCTCGCGAGTGCGAACGGACGCGATATTATGCCCCGTTTTTTTTTAACGAATACGAATACAGAAATAAACAAGTTACCATCGCGAGAGAGAAGTCCCCGGGGAGACGACAGCCTCGCGCGAAGAAAGTTGGTATATTTCCGACGCGCGATCTCCTTCTACCGGGATGAGAAATATTGCTGCGCCCGGTTCCTGATATTCTCGAGCTTATTACCACGCGCGTCTACCGAGACGCCGAACACGATATCCGAAATTGGATGAGAGAAGACGCGGATAAACACGAGAAATCGTTTAACATCCTCCACCGTCATCGTTTCGATTGTTCCTCGCCGTCGCACGAGCCGTTCACGAATTACCGTCAGCGAT
>NW_012036202.1:0-774 GCF_000956235.1 Wasmannia auropunctata | reverse complement strand
CAGCTGTGTTGTAAGCATTATGTTTGTTTAAATTAATCCATAATTACTTGTGGCGTTATCATTTTTTTTATTAATTACAATATAAGATATAAATAATATTTGTCATTATAAAAATTTCTCTCGGAATACTATTTCAATATATTTGTTATCATTTATTTCTATGTGTTCTTAATTATCTTATTTCTTTTTCAATTAACATGATTTGTTTGTAATAGAAAAAGTAATATATATAATAACAAATCAACTTTCTATGGAAACTAAATTATAATTAAATGACAATTATAATTAAATTTAAAAAAAAATTGAATTTAGTTTCATCGTTTCGTATAACATAATTAAATATATGCAGAAAATGAAAACAAAATACAATTTAAAAGTAGGTAAGCGCAAATACATCGTATTCGCGGATCAATTATTTCAATTATACTATTTAATAATTTAAAAACTATTTGCGATGTAGTTAAATATAGTTCATTCCATCATAGTGATGAACATGACGTTTGCACAATGTAAACTTTGCAACTTGGAAACTTCAACAGTTGGCACATGAAATTGCGAGAGTTTTCATCATGATCGACACTATAGAAAAGGCGTTAAATCCTCTTTTCTTAACTACATTCTTTTTAGGTTTCGGGATTTTCAGATATCCCTTAAACCAGCCGAGATATTGCTTGAGTATTCTTTATATATTAACTGTGTGGAGTGTTTATGCTTACATAGTATATTATTCGACGATCTTGTTTTCACTGAAGAAAGTGTTCAATGGTTTATTGA
>NW_012036201.1:0-4607 GCF_000956235.1 Wasmannia auropunctata | reverse complement strand
CAATTTGCAAACAATGCATCATCCATTGAAGTTTACTGGAATGGGTTTCTTTTACTTTGGCAACAAATATCTTATAAAGGTTCATTTTTTTCAAATATATCTATTGTTATTTTACTTTTGCTATTGTTATTTATTATATTTTTTATATCAGACGTTATAAAAATTCATATAAAATTACTTATTGTTAAATTATTAGTATTTTTATCTTTATATATAAATACTATACTATTTTTAGGTTTAAATTTATCTTACTGCATATTTAAACACAACGCTTTTTAACAATAGAAGATGATTAAATTTAATATATTTTTTTCTAGTTCTGCGTGACGGTTACAACGTATGTAATCATCATGGTACAAATGACATCACCCGATCCATCCTAAAAAAAAAAATAATCAAACACTTTACATTAAGCTTAATATCTCAAAATTACATCAAAATAATTATTTGTAATTATATATATCAATAACATCTCGCTTTATTAATTTTACAGTATCAATTATTTTCTTCTATTCTACTACGCAGTAATCTTTTTCTTTTTGGTGATTATAGATTAATCATGATAATATCTTAATATATTAGATTATAAAAAGCAAGAAATAGTTTCGTTACGCTTAAATTATTAATAATTAAGAAAGTAAGCAAGAATGTTTTTATGTTTAATTTTTGTATTAATCAATGTCAAAATTAAATTAAGAATATAAAAAATCAATTATCAATTTATACACTTTAATTCTTATTAAAATTTTTTTCAGAACAATGTTAAATAATGTATGTTTATTAATTAAAATTGTATAAATATCTAATTTTTAATTTAAACCTATTTATCGATATCTTATAAACAATATAATTTGCAATATATCAATATTATGCTTTGTCAGGTTTTATTGTGAATTATTCGGATAATGCAAGACATGTTTTTGTTTGGCAATTACAGTAATAGATGAAAAAAGATAAAAGGCGAAAATAATTGTAAAGCTTTCATATCGCAGATAATCAATCTAGAAAGTCCTACCGTAAAACTTCACCAATCTTGCTGTAATCAATTCATATCTCACATGAATAAAATACCTATTACGCTGCTCTTTCAAAGAATAAAGTAAATGAAAAACAAATTTAATTTTTACATTTAGAAATTCTAATACATATTCTAATACACATTCTAATAGTAAATGTTTCTTTCATTATCCTTCTTCTTTTCTTACTACATTATTACGATAAATTAATATTAAAAAAATATACTATTACTCATATCATTATTGTCATCTTACTTGTTCTTATTATGTACCATAAGATACAACACATCAGAAAAGTTATATAATATAGACCAATATTGACCAGAACAACAGTAAAATGTATGTTAGCTTCGGATTGAAAAAAAAGAAATTTGTATAAAACTGTAGTAGTTCCGTTACAATGGTTTCCAATCTATAAAATTCAACCATCAATCAATTTTTTTTTTGACTTATCAAAGTGGATCCATAATTTTAATATGCGTAAGTGCTGTAAAGAACGTGTATTGCGATTACGAAGATCCGTAGTTACAAATCGACACAATAGGCACACGTCCGATAAACGACTTTAGACAGACAGTCAGTGTAAACTCGCAGTAGTGATAATCATGGTGACTACAGTTCAACAAGCTTTGCGTCCTTTTTTTGTTATATGCTTTGTCGTCGGTTTAGGTTTTTATCCCATGAAACGACCAAGGATTTGGTGGATTGCGAGCTTAAGTATCCTATACTCATTGACAATATGGTTTACTTGTGCTTATCTTTTTTATTATATAATAACTCTCTTTACAATCAAAGTACTATTTAAGAATTTAGTTGCTATAGTTGTTACGAAGATTAACATCTTTACTTTGATTGTATCCGTGATTATGAGCTTCTATTATCAAAAGGTACAATTTCGGTTCCAATGTGTAAATTACATTATATTTTTATATAGTACCATACACATTTCTCATATCTAATAACCTTAAAATAATTATATTATGTTATTTTTCTAATATATGACAGTTATGTAAAAACCAAAAACTTCTTATAAAGCGATGACATAAAATTTCTAATTTTTTGTTCTTGCATAGTTGTATTTTTAAAATAAGGATTATATTTCACATAATACATATTATTTTAGAAATTTACTACATGCTTGAAGAAACTTGCTATTGTGGACGATACCTTAAAAGAATTAGGCAGTCCAAAAACATATAAAGAAATGTATAAGTGGTCAAAAGGCATAGTAATTATGTGGATCATGTGCAATAGTGCTCTAAATTTGTACGAAACGCCACTGTGGCTGGACAAGAAAGAAACTGCTTCTTGGGGATTATATCTGCCTCACGTATTAAATTATCCTCTTCATATTAATTCGCTTGTGGACTTGTTATTTATCTTTTTGTTACGGTACAAAATTTACAATATTAATTTAGTAATAAATTAATGTACATGTAATTACTATTTGTACATATATATTTTAATAACTTTCTTATTTTAATTTAGAATTTATTTATTGTGCTTTAAAATAATAGAAAAATTTAATCAAGAATTTTTATTAAGAAACTTTTAAACTTTTTTGTGTGAGACTTAACATATTTTTTCAATTTTCAATAAAAATGTTTTAAAATAAAAAAATAGATTATATAAATTCTATATTATTTTACATTATAAAAATCTTGTAATCCATCTAAATGTAAGTTGAATGTTTTAAATTTTAGATTATTGTACGTCATCAAACGTTTTAATTTGCCATATTTTATAATTTGAGATATTTTTTATATAGGTATATTGGCACCAGATTTGATAAGATATACGAGCACATACATTACTTAGTAAGACAAGATCATGAGTTGAAATGTACACGGAAGGAACTTGTGGTCGCTGTTGATCAATACACCTATTCTAATAATTACAAACGAGTACTATGGATTTCAATGTAAATCAATACACATTTATACAGGGTGTCTCAGGAGGAAAGACCAATATTTTGAAAAGTAATAGTATAGTCATTTAAGCAAAAATATTCATATAAACATGTGTTTTATTTTAAACATTTTCTAAAATAATTTAAATTTAACATGAAATATTGCCATTGCGTCTGCTGATCTATTAGTAATCTGTTGACTTGTGTTGATTATAATATTGTATACTCCAGTGAGAGAATATCCATAGTCTCTGCACAGGGAGAGCATAGCGAGCGTTGTAAATAAGAATCTGCGCGAAACAGATGAGTTTTCGTATGATACGTGGATATATTCTCTCGCTCAAACGGAGTATAGAAATGTTGTTAAAAATATCGCACCTATTCATACAAATGTCAAATAAACGCAGAGATGCTGTGTATTTATAGCTTCTGTGGTGATAGTGCCACTGCCACTATTGAAGAATATATGTACATATATATCGTCGACGTTAAATTCAAATTAGAAAATTCGGAAATCGCTCGGCATACGACATATAATAATTTTATGAACACTTTTGCTTAAAATGATTGATACAAACACTTTCCAAAATATTGCTTTTTCCTCTTGAAACATTCTAGCTGTATTCGATACATCATTGATATTAAAACAATAATTAAATAACTTAAAAATCTAGTTAAAAAATTACAGAAGCAAATTATAAAGATCATATGGATTTTTAAATTTATAAGAATTGTCACATTTTTTATATTATTTTATAATAAAATGTATTTTTTGGCAGGCATCTTCATTTAGAATTGTGTCATCTTGCTCGTGAATTGAACTTGATATTTGGAACACAACTAACTTTCGAAATGGCATCTTATTTTTTATATTTAACACCCTTGTGTTATTATTTGTGCATGAGAATAATGAAGAATAGTTTAGAAGAAATATTCGCAATGACATATGATTTGTTTTATTTGATCTCATGGATTCTTTTATTTATATTCAAACTCTATATTATAAATTGGATTTGTGAAACTGTTACAGTTAAGGTAAAACCATGTATGTACATTATAAAAACATATATGCATATATTCTATATTAATAAATATTATATTTCAGGCTAATAAAAATGATAAAATAATTCATCAACTAACAAGTATACGTCAATATGCTGATATTTCGGAGGAGGTAAAAGTATTTTAACACGAAAAGTAAAGCAGATTTAATAAAGTTAAATAATGATTATTTTCCTAGATTCATCAGTTTACTTTGCAAATGATGCAGCATCCGTTGAAGTTTTCTGGAATTGGTCTGTTCTGCTTTGGCAATACGTGTTTTCAAAAGGTTTATTTTCAATTTTATCTTTCCTATTATTTTATTTTTAAATTTTGTATATTAGTTTCAAAAATCAAGAGCGAATTATCAAGAGTGTTATTAATATTCACTTTTATTACACTATTTAGTTTGCGATAATTTTTAATTTATTGTCATTTTAATAAAATACTATTTTTATATTAAAGTAAAGAAGTTAATTAATGTGTTTTCTTCCAGTTTTGTACGACGGCTATAACATATATAATTATTATGATGCAGTTAGAAATAACTTAATAGCTCGTAAGTATCTGTTAATTGTACTTAAAGTGAATAATAAATGTAACATGACATAATAATATAATAATAACATCGGCAGGAATTC
>NW_012036200.1:0-584 GCF_000956235.1 Wasmannia auropunctata | reverse complement strand
CTCTCTCTCTCTCTCTCTCTCTTGTTGCTCTTTCGACGATTCGTCCTATGTGCACGATGGGGCACAAGGTGGAACGCGAAGGACGCGAAAAATCGAGTGTAACCCGCCGGGAATGCAAATAAAGTGCAATAAATAGAGCGCCGTCGCGATTGCACGGGAGCGGCCCGACACGACGCGGTGTTGCATTACCAGCCGCATTCCCTTCCCGCACGAATCTCGCACAGCGTATACGCTCTCCTACGCCGGCCACGAAACCGTCGGCACGAACCCGTCGTTACTCGTGCACGATGGCTTCGCTTAAGCTCGGTCTATGTTCCCTAAACGAAACAGCAATCGTACGTGACGATCAATAGCAAGCTATTGGATTTTCCAGTTCCGAATACCGCTCCGGAGCCTATCGCGCGACGAAAGAAAATAAAGATTAAAGGGAAAGTAATTAAAAGTTAAGACACATTACTTCTCTGAGTATATAGGCTAAAAAAACACGTTTCTTTCTGGCATGAAAAGACAAAATTATGTAGTTGAAGTTCGGAGCGCAAATTAAAATGTGATTTGTGCTGAAGAGTACACGTCTGAACTCCAGT
>NW_012036199.1:0-539 GCF_000956235.1 Wasmannia auropunctata | reverse complement strand
ATATATATAGATATTTTCTACTTCAAAATTTAATTAAGGATCATAAACGTTAATATCGGGAATATTAAAATTACTTTTTTTACGAAGTAAAGTATAGTACGTACGAAATGTGACAATTATATCGCAGAGTTGAAACATTCGCGGAACATTCAAGAGCCTTCATCGAACCGCAATTCACGCGAGATACCCAATCAGTTGACGCGGAAATGACGTCTAGAGACGTCGGAGATGAGATTTTCCACGAATCAAGCCGGGATAGTTTCCCACCTTCCCAAGTCAGATGCGTAATCTAAATTTCTGCCAGCGCTTTGAAACCGCGGATGGAACCAATTTTTGCTTAGACCGACAGAGCTCGAGAGAGAGAGAGAGAGAGAGAGAGAGAGAACTAGAGCTCTAAGCCATCGTCTTTCGCAACGTTGAACCTCGCTAATTAGCGATTTTGCGGTTCTCCCTCACCTCCTCCGCTCGCCTCCTTCCTTATCCGCTTTTCCTCTATTTTCTCTGCGTTCTCAAGTAGCTGGAGTTTCAAATCTTTACAA
>NW_012036198.1:0-2975 GCF_000956235.1 Wasmannia auropunctata | reverse complement strand
TATCTTCTCGAGAATGTTGGTTTGTGATACCAATCAAATTTAATTCTATTGTCATTAATTAAAGTCATGTCCAAAAAATTGATTGAATTGCCTCCAATTTCCATCGTAAGTTTCAATCTTGGATGCATTGAATTAAATTCCTCAAGGACATTATCTATGGCTGAGTGAGGAATCGCAGTTACAATGTCGTCTACATATTGAAAGTAAAATGGTACATAAAAATCAAATTTCTTAAGCACCTCCTCCTCAATGTCTCTCATAACTAAGTCCGCAGCCGCAGGTGATACAGGGTAGCCCATGGGTGTCCCAAAGCTTTGCTTGTAAATTTGGTTATCAAAATTAAAATAAGTAGAGTCAAGAACTAAACGAATTGCTCTCAAAAACTCTTCTTTAGGTATGCCACATTTGTCGGAAATATATGCCCATTTGTTAGTTAAGCTATTAATTACTAAATCTACTGGAATATTAGTGAAAAGGGAGACTACGTCTAACAAAATTAAAATATAATCGTCCGGGATTTTTGTATTCTTTAATTTTTTCACTAAATCAAAGCTATTGTCAATATGATTTTGCACAATAGGAATGTTCGTTGAGATTATTTGTTGTAAAAAATATTAATCAATTTTGATTTTAGATTAATATTTATTTAAAATAAAATTATATTAAGGCTCTTATGAATAAAATTCAAGTTAAAAGATAAGAAGCTAATGAACCGGCCAGATGTAAGCGCTTATATATTTAAATATATTATTAAGGATTTAACATAATCGAATGTACAAATAAATCAACTAATAGATTAGATTAAAACATTTATTGATTCCTTTCAAGTTATAATGGCTTCTGCTTCTTTACATCAGTTATCAAATAATATCGCAAAATAATTTCTCTTACCAATCTACCTTATAACTATATCTTAATACTATCTTAATTATACTAACTTACATACTAATCTTATTTGTACTTAAAACACTAATTTATACTACACACACACACACATACGCACACGCACACGCACACACAGAGCAGACACGCACGCGCGCGCGCGGACGCCAATAGCTTTCTAATTACCCTAATTTATATCTTATTCTCGGGCTTCCGTTTTCCTCATCCTTCCATCTTTTTCTCTTTTTCCTTCTTTATCTCTAAATCTCTCTCCTTTCTCCTCTCTCTCTCTTCTTCATTCATCTTCTTAATCTTTCTCATTCTCCATCTCTTACTCTTTTTTATTCCTATTCTCTTCTTCGACTCCTTTCCTCTTTCTCAATTTCCTTTCGGCTCTATCTTCCTCCTCCCTTTCTTTTTTCCCCTTCTTTTGTTTTTCTTTCTCTCATTACTTTTCTCAACCACTCCTCTTTCTCCCTTTCCTCTCCCTTCCCTTCCTCTTCCAAAATCTTCTTCACCACTTCTTGCCATGTTTCCTCTTTTTCTTCCATTTTTTTAATACATCTTTTCCATACATGTTTCCATATTTCTTCTTCCATCCCGCATCTCCTGTATTTTCTCTTCTTTGCTCCTTGCTAATACAATCCTTCTTTTACTTCGTTTCTGAGCCTACACCTGATTATTCTTTTCCATCTTTCTTCCGTCCATTCCTTCTTTTTTAATTATGTACCATTTGTTGTACCTCAGTTCCCTTATTCTTTTTTTATCTTTTTCCTCTCTACCTATCTCATTTTTCCTTATGTTCTACCAAGCCCTCTTCTCGATCATTTATACCTGTCTCTTTAAAAATTTCTTTTTCTCCTGTTCTCATCTTTCTATTATCTTCTGTTTTTCCTATCTTTCTCTCATTTCTTCTCAGTATTTCCTTGCAACCTCCCCTCCTCTTTCCTCTTCTAACCATTTTTTATATTTCCACGCCATTCTATCCTCTTCCTCACGCCATTCTCTTCCTCTCACCATCCATTTCTCCATCTCCTCTCTTATCATATAACCCGGCGTTCTCTAATCCAACCCCATAGTCCATTTTATAAATCTCTTGTGCATCTTTTCCACCTCTCTTCTTTCTTTCTATCCTCACTTCCACTTCGTATCCTATTACTGTCCAAATCAAGATGTCATATAACCATAATCTTCGTTCCCAATTTCTTCCCCAAATCTTTTTTTCTATCCACTACACCTTTCTCATTACCACTGCCTTTTTTCTTCTATTCCTTATATGTACCTCCTATCCCCCATTTTCCTTTACCGTGTATTCCAGGTATTTAATTCTCTCACTTATGTTTAGTCTATTCTTTTCCCCTTCCATTTCCAGTCTATCTTTCTTCTTCTTCCTCCCTTTTTAAATCTCATTATTTTCGTTTTATCCACGTTCAATTCCAAATTTTTTCTATCCATATATAATATATACATTCTCAATTTACGCAATCTACCTATCAATGCTTTCATTCTGTATTCTTCCTTCGCCATCACTACTATGTCAACTGCATATGCCAACATATACATTCTCTCCTCCTTCAAGTTTACTCCTCTCCATCTCGTCTTTCCAATGTCTTCCTTCAAATTCGACATCAATACATTAAATAACAAGAGGTTTAGCGGACACCTTTGCCTAACCCTTCTCGATATTCAAAACTCTTCTCCTCACGCCTTTCCTATTTTTACCTTGCATTTTGTCTCTTTTAATATCTTTTCCACTCTGCTTACCAGTTACTCCCTCACTCCCCTTTCCTTCATTGTCCCAATTAAAATTCCTTTATCCACTGAATCACCTTCAGATCTACAAACAACGCAAACATTTTCCCCTTTTTCCTTCTCTAATTGCTTATTTATCAAATAATTTAATGAATATATAATGAATAAGATAGGCCAATGCACGGTTATACCAGGATCTTGGTGCTACAATTTTATTATGTGATTTTACATATGTATCCTAGTTTCAACTAAATTGCGTGTCGTTACTTTCTGGATTCAACGCAACCTCCCATGATTGAAACAAGACCGTATTTTCACGTATTAAATTGCTAATCAATTTA
>NW_012036197.1:0-469 GCF_000956235.1 Wasmannia auropunctata | reverse complement strand
AAAGGATTTCACGTCGTTGTCTTTTACAATGTTCTTAAATTTTTCAGAAATGTTTTTGACGTAGGGTATTGTGAACCATTTAATTTTTTCTTTCTCATTAGTTGTAATATTGCTATTCTGGTTGATTACAATTTTTTTATTTACTAACGTCCTAATTCTCGATACAATTGTCTCAAAAATAAATTTAAGAGGATAGTCATTTTTCAATAATATGTTCACAATGTGTTCGAAATTTTTTTGGTGAAATTCTGGATGTGAAAGAGTAAATGCTCTGTCTATTAAACCCATATTCGTGCCTTTTTTTTTTAGAAAGAGGGTGCTGTGATTGAAAGTTTAGATATCTTCTCGAGAATGTTGGTTTGCGATACCAATCAAATTTAATTCTATTGTCATTAATTAAAGTCATGTCCAAAAAATTGATTGAATTGCCTCCAATTTCCATCGTAAGTTTCAATCTTGGATGCATTGA
>NW_012036196.1:0-1204 GCF_000956235.1 Wasmannia auropunctata | reverse complement strand
CCGCCGATTTCTACCTACTGTCACGCTCAGTTGGAAAGAAAAGATTAAGACGCGCAAAAATAAAATACGAAAACGCACGCGCGCGGATACGCTCGCCTCCCTAAATCGAGGACGCAGGATCCAAAACCGCGCTTCCTCGGTCGGGCGTTATGACCCTTGTGTGACGGACGGTCGAAAAACATCATGTCACAATATATAAGAAAAGCTGCGTAACGACATCGACAATCATCAGTAGCGTGTACAGAATCCCAGCACAGGACGTCCATACAAAATCCAAATAAGATCCGTTGGAAACATTCACTAAACATTCATGGGACGTATATATATTTGTCACAACTTTGTACAGACGGGGACACGAATGTCTTAACACTCGAAGTTGCGCGTATATCGAGCGTGTTCCAATCAGAAACGTGTTCTTCTCTCATCGCGTAATTTTAAGTGTTAAGGCATTAGTGTCCCCGTCTGTACCTACATTCACAGAATGTTCAAAACATATCTAATTTTGAACCTATGGATCGATCTTTTAAATCTATTTCGGACATTTCTTTTCAATTGTTTTTAATTAAAAATACTTAAAAACATATAATTATTTAATTTTGGTTTAATCTCGTTTAAATTTATAAAAACACTTGTTGTAATAAGAATTACAACTTAAGTCAAAATTTCTTTTTGTCAAATATCTTAAAATTTCTTTATGATATTAAATAAAAAGTATCTGTGAGTGATAGAGTAATTAGCTAACATTTAATTGTGGGAGACACAAGTTTCGGTGTTTCTAACAATATTTTAGGTACTATTGTATTAATATATTTGGCACATATAATTTCCAGAAAGATAAGATTTCTGAATTGATTTTTGTACAAAGTTAAAAACTATATTGTCGAAATACAATTCTTATTTACTTTCATCTTCGAATCCAATTTTGGGGACTTGCATTGAAGGAATAATTTTATTACACGCAAAAAAATGACAGCATTATCAACTAAATATCAGTAGCTAGTTTGAATTTTGCTGTCATTGCTAAAAATTAGCTATTAAAGATAAAATATACAGGGTGATTCAGAACAACCGTTTGTCCTTAAAATACCGTGTTCTTGACATAATTCTAAGACTATTTTTCCTTTACCAAAATTCTATCTGAAGCTTAGTTTTTAAGTTATAAGGAAAAATAGTTAGCAAATTACGGGACGCACACACAAGGTAG
>NW_012036195.1:0-520 GCF_000956235.1 Wasmannia auropunctata | reverse complement strand
GCTCTCGTACGTTTCGCCGTCGGCAACCGGGTTCTCCGCAACCGTGTGAGTCCATCGCTTCAACGCAATGTGCTTTTCTCACGGTTTTCTTCGGCGTCGGGCGGCGGTTGCGTCCGGGCCGTGATCTCTATCTTTCATTACTGGTCGCTGAAAAGAATCGACAGCAGTAAAGGACTCGCAATAAAGGCAAACCAATATTAATATCACTCGTAGAGATCATAGCTGACCTGCGTGCTCCGCGTTTCCCACGACGAGCCAGTCGCTCTTCGTCGGTGTCCTTCTCTTTCTCGCCGGTTGGTGGAGACGACAATATTTTACACGCGATGTTTGGTTACGCCGCCGATTTCTACCTACTGTCACGCTCAGTTGGAAAGAAAAGATTAAGACGCGCAAAAATAAAATACGAAAACGCACGCGCGCGGATACGCTCGCCTCCCTAAATCGAGGACGCAGGATCCAAAACCGCGCTTTCCNCGGTCGGGCTTATGACCCTTGTGTGACGGACGGTCGAAAAACATCA
>NW_012036194.1:0-1098 GCF_000956235.1 Wasmannia auropunctata | reverse complement strand
ATAATCAAGCGGGATTCGTCATATCGAGCAAACTAATGCATTGCATGAGTTGTTGCATATTTGCCATACATTTATTGACACCGAAAAACAATACATTACGAATACAGCAACATAACTGCTTATACGTGTAATCAGTTACGTACGTGTAATCAGTACGTGTAAATAAATAAATAAATGGTGTATTAACACTGTAAATATATTTGTGTAAATAATTTTACATATATATATAATAAAATCTTAATTATACCGTAGCCTAAATTTCTAATATTTTTCTTTCATACCTACGAAATAGTTTATTACATAAAACATATATATTATATATACGTTTATATGTACGTATATATTATTGTAATTATTTTTGTTGCAACAATTTAAAAGCAGTTTCTAATAACGACATTAAATACGTGTACTGTAAAATATGTGTATTAATAATTGTGCCAGATAAAATTATGATGTAATTAAATGCATTTTTAATCTACAACTTGTAATATAAAGTAATTCCCATTAATTGAATTTTCATCTAGTGTATAGAATTTTAAGTATATTTCGGTATTTAATAAGACGCATTTAATTTATACTGTTCCTTCATGACTAGTAACATCATCAGCCGGAGGTTCATGAGATCCAATCATTTCAGCTCTTCTTGCAAACTGAATAAAGAGCTGATCCAGAGTTGCAGATAAGACAGCGTAATCCTCAATGCAACTATATTTTTGCTTCAAACTCTTCATTGTATCATACATTTTTTCCCATGTTGTATTACAATCAGTTACATGATAGCCAAGAAAACCCTGTAAATAGATAAATAACAATGAAGAGTAGGATAAATAATAAATTAAAGCAATTAATTGTTCTTATCTAAGCAAAGAAAAATCATTACCAAATTTTCGTCTTTAATATCGCACGTTAGAGTAGACTCAATAATTTTTTTAATATTGTCAACATCCTCATCCGTTCGGACTGGATTTAATTTTACATGAATATTGTAACCCGCTCCAAATCGCTGCTTCAATTCTTGACATGCACCAATGCAGACTAATTCACCTTTCACCATGATAACTAGTCGATTACAAAGTGCTTCACACTCTTCCATGCTGT
>NW_012036193.1:0-468 GCF_000956235.1 Wasmannia auropunctata | reverse complement strand
TCACTTCGAAGACTCGAGGTCATGTATATAATTGTTTTTAAAGCAAAGGAATATTTCTAAAAATGCAGTCTCTTCGAAAACTTGAGGACATGTATATAATTTTTTTATAGCATATAATTATTTCTAAAGATACAATCTCTTATTTTGAATACTCGAGGGCATGCATATAATTTCTTGAAAAGCAATAAGAAATTTCTAAAGATGCAATCTCTCACTTTTGAATATTCGAGGACATGTATACATATATATATATATATTTATTAGAATTCGAAATCAGACATTTATATATTTAAGTGATGATGTTTTAAGTTCTTATAAATTGAAAATTTTTGTTAATTGTTATAATTTTGTTAACGTTGTAATTAATAATAAGAGTGTTAAATATCTCGCGCCTATTTAAACTATCACGTTTCAGAGCTTGCGGTCGTTCTTGTTAATTAAATATAGGGTTTCTCTGGGCCCTGGAGT
>NW_012036192.1:0-460 GCF_000956235.1 Wasmannia auropunctata | reverse complement strand
TCATATGTATATTTTTTTAAAGCATATAAATATTTCTAAAAATGCAATTTTTGCACTTCGAAGACTTGATGACATACATAGAATTTTATGAAAAGCAATAAAAAATTTCTAAAAATGCAATCTCTCACTTCGAAGACTCGAGGTCATGTATATAATGTTTTTAAAGCAAAGGAATATTTCTAAAAATGCAGTCTCTTCGAAAACTTGAGGACATGTATATAATTTTTTTATAGCATATAATTATTTCTAAAGATACAATCTCTTATTTTGAATACTCGAGGGCATGCATATAATTTCTTGAAAAGCAATAAGAAATTTCTAAAGATGCAATCTCTCACTTTGAATATTCGAGGACATGTATACATATATATATATATATATTTATAGAATTCAAAATCAGACATTTATATATTAAGTGATGATATTTTAAGTCTTATAAATTGAAAATTTTTGTAATTGT
>NW_012036191.1:0-497 GCF_000956235.1 Wasmannia auropunctata | reverse complement strand
TTAATTTTTTTAAAGCAAATAAATTTTTCTAAAAATGCAATCTCTCACTTTGTAGACTCGAGGACCGGCACATAATTTTATTAAAGCAAATAAATATTTCTAAAAACAATCTCTCTCTCCGAAGATTCGAGCATATGTATATTTTTTTAAAGCATATAAATATTTCTAAAAATGCAATTTTGCACTTCGAAGACTTGAGGACATACATAGAATTTTATGAAAAGCAATAAAAAATTTCTAAAAATGCAATCTCTCACTTCGAAGACTCGAGGTCATGTATATAATGTTTTTAAAGCAAAGGAATATTTCTAAAAATGCAGTCTCTTCGAAAACTTGAGGACATGTATATAATTTTTTTATAGCATATAATTATTTCTAAAGATACAATCTCTTATTTTGAATACTCGAGGGCATGCATATAATTTCTTGAAAAGCAATAAGAAATTTCTAAAGATGCAATCTCTCACTTTGAATATTCGAGGACATGAGCACACGTC
>NW_012036190.1:0-450 GCF_000956235.1 Wasmannia auropunctata | reverse complement strand
TTCGAAGACTTGAGGACATCTGTANAATTTTTTTAAAGCAATAAATTTTTCTAAAAATGCAATCTCTCACTTTGTAGACTCGAGGACCGGCACATAATTTTATTAAAGCAAATAAATATTTCTAAAAACAATCTCTCTCTCCGAAGATTCGAGCATATGTATATTTTTTTAAAGCATATAAATATTTCTAAAAATGCAATTTTGCACTTCGAAGACTTGAGGACATACATAGAATTTTATGAAAAGCAATAAAAAATTTCTAAAAATGCAATCTCTCACTTCGAAGACTCGAGGTCATGTATATAATGTTTTTAAAGCAAAGGAATATTTCTAAAAATGCAGTCTCTTCGAAAACTTGAGGACATGTATATAATTTTTTTATAGCATATAATTATTTCTAAAGATACAATCTCTTATTTTGAATACTCGAAGGCATGCATATAATTTCTA
>NW_012036189.1:0-562 GCF_000956235.1 Wasmannia auropunctata | reverse complement strand
TAAAATGCAATTTCTCACTTCGAATAGTCGAGGATATGTATATAATGCTTCTAAAGCAAAGAAATTTTTCTCTAAAAATGCAATCTTTCACTCCGAGGGATTGAGGATGTGCATATTATTTTTTGAAAAGCAATAAAAATTTTTGTAAATATAATCTGTTACTTCGAACACTCGAGGACATGTATATAATGTTTTAAAAGCTAAGGAATAGTTCTAAATATGTAATCTGTCACTTCGAAGACTTGAGGACATCTGTATAATTTTTTTAAAGCAAATAAATATTTCTAAAAATGCAATCTCTCACTTTGTAGACTCGAGGACCGGCACATAATTTTATTAAAGCAAATAAATGTTTCTAAAAACAATCTCTCTCTCCGAAGATTCGAGCATATGTATATTTTTTTAAAGCATATAAATATTTCTAAAAATGCAATTTTGCACTTCGAAGACTTGAGGACATACATAGAATTTTATGAAAAGCAATAAAAAATTTCTAAAAATGCAATCTCTCACTTCGAAGACTCGAGGTCATGTATATAATGTTTTTAAAGCAAAGGAATAA
>NW_012036188.1:0-594 GCF_000956235.1 Wasmannia auropunctata | reverse complement strand
AACGTCTTCACTTCGAGGATATGTATATGATTTTTTTATAGCAAAGAAATATTTCTAAAAATACAATTTCTTTTTTCGAAGACTCGAGCACACGTATATAATATTTTTAAAGCAAACAAATATTTCAAAAAATGCAATCTCTCACTTCGAACACTCGAGGATATGCATATAATTATAAAAGTAATAAAAATGATTAAAAATATTATTTCTTACTTCGAAGACCCGAGGACATGTATATAATTTTTATAAAGCATAGAAATGTTTCTAAAAATGCAATTTCTCACTTCGAATAGTCGAGGATATGTATATAATGCTTCTAAAGCAAAGAAATTTTTCTCTAAAAATGCAATCTTTCACTCCGAGGGATTGAGGATGTGCATATTATTTTTTGAAAAGCAATAAAAATTTTTGTAAATATAATCTGTTACTTCGAACACTCGAGGACATGTATATAATGTTTTAAAAGCTAAGGAATAGTTCTAAATATGTAATCTGTCACTTCGAAGACTTGAGGACATCTGTATAATTTTTTAAAGCAAATAAATATTTCTAAAAATGCAATCTCTCACTTTGTAGACTCGAGACCGGCACATA
>NW_012036187.1:0-1517 GCF_000956235.1 Wasmannia auropunctata | reverse complement strand
ATCTAATGAATTATAAACTGATCAAAGTAACATAAACGAAGGTTTATAATGACTAAAATGTAATAAATTATTAAGTTACTTTGATTTAATTCATTGGATCGATATTGTCGAAAAGAAAGAAGAACGAATTCATTTATTAAAAACTTTTATTTTCTTTTAACATCAACTTGTCGACATATAATTTATAGCTAGGTAATAGATGCGCATGTAGTAGTGAGTCGGTTGCTTGTTAAACCCTTTCAAGCGATAAGTGAACGTGTCGCATGTTCTCCATAAAACCCGTTATGTATCCGTGCTCCCCGTATTTGTTCCATACACGTCAACGTAATTCGCTTAAGATTCCTTTACGCATCTCCGGTAGCTCGAGCTCGATCTTGCCGGTTAAAATCGGGATGAGCGCCTGCAGAATGCCGTCCCCCACGATGTTGTATCTCTCGAGCACCAGAGCTGTTTCATAAAGTGATATGTCTTTGGCAGTTCAATGCCATAGCTTGATCAAGAATTCCATAGTTACCAGGACTATTCTTATCTGCAGTACTTAGAAAATTTAATGGAAAAGATTAATTTTTTGCTAAGTATAATGATATACAATACTCTTCGTAACTTTTTCTGTACAAATACTTTTTTTTACAAATATGTAGCATAAATGTACTTACAAAGAGCTCCAAGGCGATGGTTAATTGATACCACTTAATATAGTGGAATAAATAATTTTGACGATGACAAACGCTCGTCAGAGAAATCAACGATCAATCAGTGTCGCCGAAGAGTCACCAGACACTACACACGCGCGCTGATAATAAAAATATACACTAAATAAATAATGACACGAAAAAAATGACATAAATATAACCTTAGTATACATACAATAACCTCAGTACAAAATCTCCACAATGTGTCAACGAGACTTCCAAGTCAGAGATTTTTCTACGATGACAGCCGCTCACGAAGTTTGTCACAGAAAAGAGTTATCAGACATTACACATGCAAACTGATGATAAAAACATAATGATATAAATACTAAATAACCTCAATACAAAATGATAATAGATAATAAATAAGCTCAGTACAAAATCTCCGCGATGACAGTCGCTCATAAAGTTCGCACAGCAAGAGAACCAATCAGCATCGCGGAAAAGCGGCAACAAATAACTTCGAGACTTTCGAGAACAACGATACATTTCGAGTTCGACTTAACATGCCTTTTTTTAGATAGGATAGGATAGAAATATTTCTAAAAATACAACGTCTCACTCCAAGGATATGTATATGATTTTTTTATAGCAAAGAAATATTTCTAAAAATACAATTTCTTCTTTCGAAGACTCGAGCACACGTATATAATATTTTTAAAGCAAACAAATATTTCAAAAAATGCAATCTCTCACTTCGAACACTCGAGGATATGCATATAATTATAAAAGTAATAAAAATTATTAAAAATATTATTTCTTACTTCGAAGACCCGAGGACATGTATATAATTTTTATAAAGCATAGAAATGTTTCTAAAAAATG
>NW_012036186.1:0-315 GCF_000956235.1 Wasmannia auropunctata | reverse complement strand
CGCCGCGGGATAGCGCTCGGGATTTAGTTTTTAACAAAGCAGTTGTTAATAAAAAAAGAGCCACGGGGTAGCGCTTTCCGCCGACCGACGGGTATAAAAGAGGCTCAAAGCGACGCACAGAGAGAGATCTTGCCGAGCACCCGAGTTTGACACATCGCATCCGACGTTCGCAATACAACCCCGATACCGCGCTTTACGACACCAGGAGGTAGGACGCGTTCTACCTCCGTCGGCCGCTGCCGCCTGTCGCACAAGCCGTCCGTTCCTTCGAGCAGAAGCGGTGAGGAGCTCTTCACCGCGACCAGCCGCCGCTGG
>NW_012036185.1:0-382 GCF_000956235.1 Wasmannia auropunctata | reverse complement strand
GCGCTTCTTTATAATTTTATAGAAAAGAAAGCGAGCGCTCGCACACAACGCGAATTCCCGGGTCGGCCACCGGCAACGGAAACCGCCGACAACCACCGAGGACGACCGAAGCGGGCACGCATGCACCCGGCGCCGCGCGTACTCCGCCAAACGCGCGTACTTATATTTTACGCCGCGGGATAGCGCTCGGGATTTAGTTTTTAACAAAGCAGTTGTTAATAAAAAAAGAGCCACGGGGTAGCGCTTTCCGCCGACCGACGGGTATAAAAGAGGCTCAAAGCGACGCACAGAGAGAGATCTTGCCGAGCACCCGAGTTTGACACATCGCATCCGACGTTCGCAATACAACCCCGATACCGCGCTTTACGACACCAGGAGGTAG
>NW_012036184.1:0-3286 GCF_000956235.1 Wasmannia auropunctata | reverse complement strand
TGCGATATCACATATGTTTTGTACTTAATCGATATAGATAACAGAGACAGAAAATATATCTGAACTATTTGTTAAATTTAGCAAGAAAGTTTTTCTATGACGTTTAATCAGTCCAGACTCCAAATCAGACTCCAATCATATTTGGTTATGAAATCTATATTTTCATGCATACATTCTTAGAATTTTGCTGCTACATAATCTACGTATAACAGACAATTATTTAGCAAATACAAAAAACAGCAATGTATTTTAAGTGTAATACTTAGAATTCTAGCTGGAACAGCGAAACTATTCCCTGAGTGTATGAAGGTATTGACCTTCCTTATTCGTTATGTGTAAAACACTTATACGTACGGCCGTAATAGATATATATTGTCAAATAATTTAAAACATTGAAATAAAAAATATAAATAAGAAGCTTAATCGTAATTATAAATAAAATGAAAAAACTAAAACAGCATACAAATTACAAAACGAAGAAGCGATATCAAACTGAACACATATATATAATACATATTTTTTGGAAGTCCGTAACATAAAATTAAAGTTGGTTATCGAATAAAGTAAATTACAAATTCGTCGTTCGGTGGCAAGAAAGAATTGAATTCGAAAGTAAAAATAATGGTTTGGAGTTCAAAAGAACGTATATTAATAAAAACCAGTCAAATGTAATAATATGATCTTGTTGACATTAGAAGAGTGTGTAAAAATGCTTGTGAAGCCTCTGGTAAAATGAACATGTAGAATAGAAGATGTAAAATATTCATGTCAAGATTGTAATACGGTCAGAGAACGAATGATTCGTTCTCAGGTTATATTTTTCATGCTCTGATCTTATATTTAATTGTTGATTTTTTTGCTATTCTTGCTGGTTTAACCAGTCTTAATAAGCTGGACCTTAATAAGCTGGTGAAGAGTTTGCGGTACTTTATAAATCTATTATAGTGACTTTATATTAATAGTCTGTTTAAAAAAAAGAAACCGACTACAATTAGTTGTAATTATTATTTTGTTTTCCGTATCCAAAATGAATCGCTTTTATCGATATTTTTACTCGCCTTCTGTTTATTCTGCCTCTCGTTATCCAAAATTTCAGTTTCACCATATCATTGCGTCGATCCTGCCGTTCTCATTAATAGATTCTTCGATAATTGTCTCCTCGCTAACGTGATCTCTTTTTACTTTCTCTAGTCGTTCTATCGATAAACTTATTAGATCCATTGTGATCAGGCAGTGACAACATTATTGTTCTGTAGCGCATTCGCCATCGACGGATGTGATGTAAATGATGAGACGCAACACTCCCGCGATTTGTATCACACTGTTAGTCAGATGTATTAATGTTAAGACATCTTGGCAAATTTGTGCTTTTTTGACATTTCATTCATGATTTGATCAAGTTGCTTCTGTATCGAAGAAAATTCATCATCCTTCTGTGTGATTTGTTGATTCGTTCGTAGTAATTCTGCTTGTATTTCATGAATCTTTTCTTTAACCTTGTTCTCTTGTAATTTCATATCTTTTATAAAATTCGCGTAAATACTCTGCGTTTCCTTGCATGCTTGGCTTCTCGCCGACAATTCAGCCAACTGTTTGTACAGAGCAGTACGCGATTCCACTATCGTTTTTTGCTGCATCGATAATTTTGTAAGCCTTTTATCGAAGTATTTATCCGTATTTATCGAATTTAAATCGAATAAGTTCATTCCTTCGTTCACACGTTCTACTTTTAAAAAGAAAACTGAATTGTCATTTAAAGATGACTGTTCGCTGTTGCACGCGAAAGATGACGAATTGTTATTATTGTTATTATTATTATTATTGTTGTTTGACGACACTCTCGCTCGTTTTTCGGGCGGATCACCAGTGGACGACATCATGACAATACGTCTCGCCAAAGATTAAACGGTTGCACCTAGGAGACGAAAGAGACGGAAGTTTATTCAGACAGACAAAGCAAAGACCGTACCTAATATCCCTTCTCTTCAGAGTATTAGCTTTGATAAAATCCCGCTGGACTGGGATCAATATCAATATCTTGATCCTTTTAAAAAAGCGCGTTTGTGTGAATGTAAATATTATACAATCGAACCTCGATAATTCGATTCTCAAGGAACCAGAAAAACTGTTTGAGTTATAAAGTTTTCGACTTATCGAAATTCGAGTAAAAGAGGGTTAACATCTGAAAATTCGACTTACGACTTTGTATAAGAGTTTACAATTTTCCGATTATAATGGCTTTTAAAGAAAAAAATCGATATTAAATTAATTAATTAACAGTGATTTATTTATTGCATACACATGCTAAATGTAACCATAAAACAAAATATCAGACTATTACTCGGTTATATATAGCTACAACTTCGAATTATAGAGGTAGCGGCAATGGAAGTTCGACTTATAGAGGTTAACTTCAACTTGTATAGGTCTGACTACTTTAAATTCGAGTTACAGAGATAAAATATATATTTAAATGCCTGACAAATAATTCGAGTTAAGGTAGATTTTATTTCGATTTATAGAAGTTTTCCGCAGCAAAGCGGAAGGGGATGAACAAAATTTTCGTCTTGGAGAGGTTTTCGAGTTGTAGAAGTTCGAGTTATCAAGGTTCGACTCTATATGCAACAAATCTAACGCTGCTCAATTTACCTGCGACGCTAGTTGGTAATCAACGATAAGTCACGATTCTTTCTTTCTCTCTCCACTTTCACAATCTCACTTCTTCTCCTTCTCGTATATCGTAATAAGTTTTATTAACGTCGAACCTCAACACTGACCAGTGTCACTCGTGATCCTTCTTCGCTTTTAACAAACCAAGCACTGACGCAAAAGATAAAGGTATCGTAACTTTTTTAATTCTATGTAAGATAGCAAAAGTAAGATAGCATAGTGAGATAACAAAACTTATCACAAATACGCACAAGATAAAGATATCGAAACTTTATTAAATTCAGATAATCAAAAATAGAAATATTGCCATATAAGAGAAATACAATCGAATGTAGCATTTAACCATACTTTGTTTCGAAAGCTTTGTTATTTATTAATTGCTGGTCACACAATGGCCATTTTTTATAACACATTAGATTTTCTTTTCAATCGAACAATACAAAAAAAAATCCAATATCAAGTCCGTATTTTGTTGAGCGTAGAATCATCAACAACAGTGCTTCCAAGAGTCACGAGTGAAACTGAGGCATAGGCAAACATATGGATTAATCACTTTTTAAGGCATAGACTATAGTTGCTTACAATATTGATGATTATTGATGACAGATCGGAAGAG
>NW_012036183.1:0-482 GCF_000956235.1 Wasmannia auropunctata | reverse complement strand
CGCCTTCCGGTAACCCCATACATCCCAAGGGTGATTATATGTTATAACTGTTTCCGCTACGGACATATAGGAGAAGCGTGTAAGGGAAAGTCAAGGTGTATCCGCTGTGGTGAGACAAAGCATGACAATATAGAAAATTGTGCACGATATCAACTCCCGCCAATATGCATAAATTGCAAAGACGAACACCTTCCTACGGCAACTAATTGCCCAGTTTACATTAAACAGCGGCAGATTAATGCGCTGGCTTTCGCGGAAAACATTCCTTTAGTAGACGCACAAGCCAGATTATCACCGTCAAAGGCCTTATGCCCCGTGATTTCTAGAGAAAATTTTCCTGCTGTCTCACCCAGGGATGTACGGCATCTGGGCTTCCCTCCATCCGCGCAACTTCAGCCGTCCTCGGTGCCACCCCCTGCATTCATACACCAAAATCCTTATGCTCTGCTTCTTGACCTTCCTCCGGAAAGATACAGTGCGCC
>NW_012036182.1:0-1555 GCF_000956235.1 Wasmannia auropunctata | reverse complement strand
CGATGAAGATTCTGGATCCAGTGGAGGGATATGGTAGCTGGAACCAGCAGCATAACAACTGGACAGGTGCGGTCGGGCAGTTGGTGGCCAATGAAGCCGACATCGGCGTCTCAATGTTTGCGATGACGCGCGACAGACGAGAAGTTGTCGACTATACGATACCATTAGTACACACGCCATTCCGTCTCTATTTTAAAGAACCCAAGGTGTACAATGTGCAATGGAATTTATACTTAATGGTAATAATATATTATCTTTATATTAATGATGTATATTAATTAATAAAAGATCGAAAATCGCCTATATTGACAAAAGTCTTCTAAAGGGACATCCATTTATTTCTCAGAAACTAAACGTTGCACTTTATTAATGCAGATAAAAGCAAGATTAGTTTATTATAAAGAATTAAAATTAATAATTACAATTAATAATAATTAATAAAACCCATAATTAATATATTTGAATAACTATTAATATAAAATTAACTAAAAACAAAGTGTTACAAATGCGAAAATGACACTCTTATTCATTTACAAATTGTTTAGATAATATTGAGTATATAATTGTTAATATTAGATTGTTTTACATGTTTTTAGTTTCATATAATGATTTTATTTGTGTTTTTTTTTCCGTATATTTGTTTTTCTTATTTCTGCTGGTTTTGAGGCTTATTTATGTTTATCATACAAAATGTTAAATATTACCTAATTCTAAACAGTATTATAAAAAATTGCTCTATTATTTGATAAATGGCTTTTAAGTTTGTATTTATGTTGTCAAATTTTTATTTATAGCTCTTGTTTAAAAAATATAATCTAAAAATAAAGGTATAACAGTATATCGGATTTCGTTCCCTATATATTAGTTATTTGTATGTATCATAATTATAAGGTTACGAACATTTTACAAAGCAATGTTTTCGTATTTATTTTGTATCAATATAGTTAAATATTAAGGGATACATTTAGTTTTTGCTGTTTTTTTTCTTAGACAACACATTTATTTAAAAAAAAGTATGAATTAATATCTTACAATTAGTCAAAATATTTTTCATCGTTTATTTCTATTACTTTTACCTATTTTTCTGACAAAAATTGGATTCTACGACAATAAAACGTAATGTCTTTTGAAGCAAGCTGTATATTCACTTACTTTCTTACTTGTTCGTAATTGGAAAAATGTGTGCGTGTTGCGTAGATCGGAAAATATGGTAATCCATGAGGCCAAATCTGGAAAATAGGCTGGATGCGGAAGATTTTCTCATTCTAACAATGTTTCTTTCACGGTTCTTGCAATATGTAGTCACGCGTTGTCATGCAAAAGAATTTTCCGTTAATTAAATTGCCCGACTAAAAATTTGTCCTCGCATGCCAGATGTCTAAATACTATCTATCCAGAAATTGTCATGGCACTCCCCAACTAATTGTAAATAATGTTGGCCGGGTTAATGACGGGATTCTAAACAATTTTTCTAATCTTTGAGATCAGATTTTCCTGAATATCTCAAAATATGTGAAAGAAACGTTGCTTGAATAAAAAGTTCTCTAGCACCCAG
>NW_012036181.1:0-1215 GCF_000956235.1 Wasmannia auropunctata | reverse complement strand
TCAGACGTGTGCTCTTCCGATCTTGGAAATTTTCAATGAAAGACTATTACATTGTATTAGTTCATTTCATGAAAACGTACCACTACCGTTTAAATCTGAAACAATTAAATCCGAAAAAATTATTATAACAGCTTCTGAAATGTATTATTTGATCAACAATTTACCATTAATGATTTGTGATTTTGTACCAGAAAAAAACTTAAGTTGGCAATTGTTTTTACTTCTTAAAAAAATTGTAAACATCTCATGTTCACATTTTCTCACTTCTGAGTGTATTGACTTATTTCATCTCGCTGTATCTAAATATTTATCTTTGCATAAAAAAATATTTAACATTGCATTTAAACCTAAATATCATAATCTATTACATTATGCAAGAATTATGAAAAAATATGGGCCACTAATGTCATCTATTCGCTTTGAGGCAAAACATCGACAATTAAAATGTTATGCTAAAGTTACGACTTCACGAACAAATCCTTCCTACACGATTGCTCTCAAACATCAGTTAAAACTTTGTCATCGATTTGTTTGCGCAAAAGGATTTTCAAATCGTTTACAACATGATGCTAAAATAATCAAATTTTCTGAAATATCGGACTATCTTGATATGAAAAATGTTTTATATCCAGAAATAATATGTAACGAATTAAATATAGTATCATGGACTATAATTAATGGTACACGATATGAAATCAATAATATTGTATGTACTAATGTCTATGATCGTTCATTTGGAAAAATTCGATACATTATTTTAAATCCAAATAAAGAAATTTTTTTTTTGTTAGAAAAACTTTCTACTGTAAGTTTTAATGCACACAAGAGTGCGTACAAGATAATAGAACAGAATCAATTCTTTTGTATAAAGCAAAAAGATTTAATTGATTATCACATTTATTTCAAAAGCAATGAAAATTACATTTTTTGCGAAAATGTGTTTGAGTTATAATAACAATATATATATATATATATATATATATATGTAATATTATATTATATATAATTTGAACAAATTTATAAAATATAAAATGTTATGATAATACATTTTATGTATAATTTTATGTATAATTATTAATGATAATAAGAATATCTTCTATATTTTAATATCTTTTATTTTCTTTATAATGTGCGAATATATAGTTAAATAACTCATATACCATAGGATGTACCACATGGTACATCCTTGTTTTTATAACGAACTTTTTATTTTTT
>NW_012036180.1:0-331 GCF_000956235.1 Wasmannia auropunctata | reverse complement strand
AAACTTATAAGTTTTGGTGTTTCTCAAAAAATGAAAAAAACGAATATTTGCAATTGCAGTCGCAAAACTCCATGAAAATCATTGGCGGGAAGGGGGGTTAAATCTGGTGAGTACGGAGTGTGGTAGCAATTCAAAACGCTTCTGACCGACCGTTAGCAAACGTGGCACCCATCGCGCTAAAAATTTTTTCATGTGCAACAAATGTTCGTGTAAGATTCTGAACACAATCTGTTGAGATGTTTACAATGTCAGCAAACTTACGGACTTTCACTCGTCGATCATTTAACATGGCATTATGAACTTTTTCGACGATTTCCTCAGTCGTAGCGGT
>NW_012036179.1:0-831 GCF_000956235.1 Wasmannia auropunctata | reverse complement strand
AAAAAGTGAGATGTATTCAAATTGATAAAAATTAAGCTTATTATAAATTAAGACACGTTTCGAACTCACAGAATTTTCTTCAATTAATTATAACAATAACAACCATATAATTTACAAAAAGTCAGTTCAATAATATAGATATAATGTAAATTTATCTTAATGCAAAGATTAAACTTAAGGAATGGGTCATGAAGCAATCAATATACTAAGCATATATAAAATGTTCCAATTGAGTATTGTAAAAATCGAACAATCCAAATTGATAGTGATGGAGAATTTCGAAGATGTAGTCCAAAGATGTAATAAATAGATGGAGTATAACTATTTCTTCGGCCTCAAGCGAGAAAATGTTAAATCAACAAGTAAATAATTTTTTTTTAAGTTTTGGTCGTTGAAGTTATTAAATATTTTATTATTTCTCACTTTTTGCTCGTTTCTTGACCATTTCTGTTATTGTATGCATAATACAAATTCGAATTTCATGTTTATATGAATATTACATTTTTGCTATGTACGAGGGCAAGGTGAAAAGTTCTTGGCCTGACATTAAGTGGTACCGAGAATGTGAAATGGCTATGATTTTTCTTAAGTTTGATTCTTCAGAGGCCTACCAAAAAAGTTTTAGAAAGATGTGGTTAGTAGTTTGCCTCTTATGTCAATTAGTAAAGCAAACTTATAAGTTTTGGTGTTTCTCAAAAAATGAAAAAAACGAATATTTGCAATTGCAGTCGCAAAACTCCATGAAAATCATTGGCGGGAAGGGGGGTTAAATCTGGTGAGTACGGAGTGTGGTAGCAATTCAAAACGCTTCTGACCGACCGTTAGCAAACG
>NW_012036178.1:0-400 GCF_000956235.1 Wasmannia auropunctata | reverse complement strand
AATAAAGTAGCTCTTGATGAAGAAGCTACTGAAATTGATTACGATAAGGCTAACAAAGACTTTGAACCGGTATTAAGTGGTGCACTTACACCTGGAATACAAATACGTGATCTTAAAAAGTCTTATACAATGAGCTGGTTACGAAACTCTGTAAGTTTACATTAAAAAATGAACATTATATAATGTAATAAGGTAAGTGAGAGACCGAGAAAATGAACAAAAAGTGAGATGTATTCAAATTGATAAAAATTAAGCTTATTATAAATTAAGACACGTTTCGAACTCACAGAATTTTCTTCAGTTAATTATAACAATAGCAACCATATAATTTACAAAAAGTTAGTTCAATAATATAGATATAATATAAATTTATCTTAATGCAAAGATTAAACTTAAGGAA
>NW_012036177.1:0-835 GCF_000956235.1 Wasmannia auropunctata | reverse complement strand
TTACAGTAAAATTTTTCAAAAGTATTTTATAACTTAGTCTTTACTTTTTATGTCGACTTTAAAAAATGTTTTTGATCTTTTACAAAGCTATACAGATACAGATAAAAATGCGACAAACTTTGTTGCGAATTTTGCAAGGCTTCTTAATATGAATTAAAAATCGCACACAAATGCAGTTTACAGCATTTAAAAGCGTGAATCTTTACCTTTAATTTACGTACTTGATGAGCATTTTGCGATTTTTTTTCACCGAGTTATTCAATGCTGAAGCATAAGGATTATTTTTACTTCAATGTTGAGTAACTTGGTGAAAAAAAATCGCACAATGCTGATCGAGTGCTTAAATTAAAGCTAAAGAGTCACGCTTTCGAAAACTGTAAACTTCATTTGTGTGCGATTTATTAATTCGGATGATGGAACCTTTCAAATTTTTGAGAGAATTTTGATATTTGACAGATATTTTTTACGAAGTTTGCGAAGTTCCAGAAAGTAAAATAAAATTCGTATATAAATGCGACTTACAGCGTTCAAAAGCATGAATCTTTACTTTTAATTTGCGTACTCGATGAGCATTGTGCGATTTTTTTTCATTGAGTTATTCAACATTGAAGTGAAAAGGACTATTTTTGCTTCCATATTGAATAACTTGGTGAAAAAAATCGCACAATGCTGATCGAGCACGCAAATTAAAGGTAAAGATTCACCCTTTCGAACGCTGCAAGTCGCATTTATATACAATTTTTATTGCACTCCATGGAACTTCGTAAACTTAGTACAAAATTTTTAAATTCGATGTATCTCCTGTCTCTTATACACATCTCTGAGCGGGCTGGCA
>NW_012036176.1:0-668 GCF_000956235.1 Wasmannia auropunctata | reverse complement strand
TGATCCTTATGCTTCAACATTGAGTAACTTGGTGAAAAAAAATCGCAAAATGCTCAACGAGTACGTAAATTAAAGGTAAGATTCACGCTTTTAAATGCTGTAAACTGCATTTGTGTGCGATTTTTAATTCATGTTAAGGAGCCTTGCAAAATTTGAAACAAAGTTTCTCGCAATTTTATCTGGCTTTAATTTTTAATTTCAGGTTAAATTTTTGAATTGAAAAACAATTTGCAACTCCGAAGATTCGGTAGCTTTGCAAAATTTTCGAAGTTCAAATCGTTTTTAAATTTCAACTTCATTTTTTAATGCAAAAGCATCTTCGAGAAATATCAACTTGAAAAAATCGAAAAATTTCACTCTTTAAAACGAGGCCAGGAAGATTGTTTTACGATTTTTTTTCACGAAATTATGACAATTCAAATATCGACAATTTTTTAACAATAACTTACGTAGTGAGCGTTCAGTAAAATTAGCAACAGCAACATTAAAGATTCTCTATTCTACTCTCTTAAAGAGAGTGTAATAAAAAAATGACAAATTACAGGAAAATTTTTCAAAAGTATTTTATAACTTAGTCTTTACTTTTTATGTCGACTTTAAAAAATGTTTTTGACCTTTTACAAAGCTATACAGATACAGATAAAAATGCGACAAACTTTGTTGCGAAT
>NW_012036175.1:0-433 GCF_000956235.1 Wasmannia auropunctata | reverse complement strand
TAACCCGAAACTTCCTATTCCCCCTCATCGGGAGTAATCGCCGAAGGACCGAAATCGTCAGTTAACATGAAGTATTATAACTGCGAGGAATCACCGCGACCTTCGACGGAATCTGAATCGATTGGCGCGTCTTCGATGGATTCAGACTGCGTGGGATTCAATCGTCATATTGTTGTTCGAAGAGCAACAAAGACGCTTTGTAAACTGTTCTGAATTTGTATAGTTATAGTTAGGTGCGGATCGAGAGATGCCACTCGAGAGATAAAACGCCGATTTAATTTAGGGAAAAGCGAAGTCGCGACGGAAAGCGACCGCTCGTTGTCGAGATGTCCACTCCGTGGTGATACACCAAAGAACGTGTATTTTCGTTTGAGTGAATATTTTCTAACCAGGCGCGGTTGTTCATCCGGCACTTTTTGAGTCAGCTGGCGAT
>NW_012036174.1:0-1879 GCF_000956235.1 Wasmannia auropunctata | reverse complement strand
GTGCACTGAAATATTCAGAAGTACATTAGATGAGGTTGAATATAAATAAATAGTCAAAAATTGACATGTACCGTTTCTTAACATAACCTAATTAATTTCAGAGCCAGAATATATTTTTGTAAATATTGTGAAGCTTATTGGCATGATAAGAACTGCAAAACACATATTCCTTATTGCGTTTTCAGAAAATAAAACGTATATTAAACATGTCAAATGTATCTTACTAAGTTGAAACTATAATACACTGTTGACCAACGTCAGGTTCCAGTACACAAACAAATTTTTTGCGAAAATTAATGCGAAGTTAATCGCTTGGGATCAACGTTTGCAGTATGCCATAAATTTATACTTTTTCATCGCATTCTAAAATTAATACAAAATGTTGATCCAATGAATATATATATGAATATTAAATTGCTGCGTACATTTTTATCACATAACGTTTCTTTCCAAGACAAAAATAATTTTTACAACGTTAAAATAATACCTATAAAGTTAATGGTTGCTCCATAATACAAACTTATATTTTTTTCTATTTATAATTATAATTGCGAGGTCACATAAATTCAATAATTTTGTACTGTAACATCATAAAATAAAAAGTTTAACATCGTTTGCGAAAATACTTTATGTCCTGAAAGTAATTTTAAAGTATAAATGATGCATATCAGTTTTTACTTATTTCTGTATATATGTATAATAAAGGTATCGAATTTCTTAACATTTGAGAACGAGGCAAAAAGATGGGTTATGGTATTTTATAGATATTAACAAACAATAACGCAAGTAATTAATTTGACTTTACATATAAGACTATATTTGCGTCGTGGAAATGTTGGGATCTAAATAAATTTTTTAAGTAAATATTTTTCGTTATTTATGTATATTTAAAGTAAATAGAATATTATTTTCAGTATGTGATAAGAAAATGTAAGTTTATAGTATGGTGCAACCATTAACTCTCTAGGTATTATTTTAACGATATAAAAATTATTTTTGTCTTGGAAAGAAACGTTATATCATAAAAATGTACACATCATTTAATATTTATATATATTCATTAAATTAAACATTTGGTATTAATTTTAGAATGCGGTGAAAAAGTATAAATTTATGGCATACTGCAAACGTTGATCACAAGCGATTAACTTCACATTAATTTTCGCAAAAAATTTGATTGTGTACTGGAACCTGACGTTGGTTAACAGAGTATTATAGTTTCAACTTATTAAGATACATTTAACATGTTTAATATACGTTTTATTATCTGAAAACGCAATAAGAAATATGTGTTTTGCAGTCCTTATCATGCCAATAAACTTCACAATATTTGCAGAAATATATTCTGGCCTTGAAATTAATTAGGTAATGTTAAGAAACGGTACATGTCAATTTTTGATTATTTACTTCATCTAATGTACTTCTGAATATTTCAGTGCACGGCAAAACAAAATAAACATGTAACATTCCGCAATCATAAAACCGCAAGTAAATAACTACATAATTTTTAAAAATATACTTGCGTCTTGGAAATTAACGTTAAGCCGCAAAAACGTTCACATCAATTTTTGTTATTTTATCTAGTAGTATTTACGAAATTCCATACAATATATGTGAATTACCAATAATTATACACATCACTTTTTGGTAATTTACTTATATTGTATGGAATTCCGTAAATACTATAGACAAAATAATAAAAATTGTTGTGAACGTTTTTGTAGCCTGACGTCAATTTCCAAGACGCAAGTATATTTTTAAAAATTATGTAGTTATTTACTTGCGGTTTTATGATTGCGGAATGTCGCATGTTTATTTTGTCTTGCCGTGCATTGAAATATTCAGAAGTACATTAGATGAGGTTGAATAAAAGTAAATA
>NW_012036173.1:0-440 GCF_000956235.1 Wasmannia auropunctata | reverse complement strand
GCAAAGCAAAAAATACGAAATTTTGAGTTGGTAATTAACGTAACATGCATTTCATAACCCGCAAATTTATCATATTTTGTATTCATGAACGAAAACAATAGAAGATGAGGTGACCCATATTATGACCCTTGTAAGTTTAATGGACTCTCTTAACATTTATGCTATTAAGTGGGCGAAATCTAATGATCATTTGATAGGTTTATTTGATTAGCCCACCGTTATGCAACGGTTACTACTATGTCAATTTACAATAGCCGGCATTTGGTATAACGCATTTTTATTATCAAGTATTTCGCAATATTTTCAAGGTACATATTAGCATTTATACATATTTCTTCATTCTTCTTAAATTTGGACGTATTATCACATTGTGTGTATATATATATATATATATATATATATATATATATAAATATTGATTATTATTTGTATATATATAT
>NW_012036172.1:0-1515 GCF_000956235.1 Wasmannia auropunctata | reverse complement strand
GTAAATCTACTTGTGAATTTTAATAAGAGAATTTTAATAAGAGAATAAACGTTGTTATTCGTGTTTTCAGATTAACAATTAATAGGTTTAGTAAATAATTCCACGGTATTGCTTGCAAATACGCATAAGTAATATATAGAATATATATAGGATAAATATAAAAGAATAATAATAAGAGATTACGTATTTATGTGTTTTATTAAGTCAAATCAAATCGGTTGGATATAAGAATAAAAATTTAGACGGGACGTCACACTCCTCCCCTTCTTAGATAGAACAAATTCCGTAGAAATCAAGGAATAAGGAATTGGTTCAACCTTATCCAAACGATTAGATAGCTCGTTGTAAGTGTATAGTGTAGGAGTAGTATTTACGTGTACTGGTGCAGTTGGCTCGATATTGACGGTTGTCGTTTGAGGAACATTGCGACATTGAAGAACTTTGAGAAGTCTGGCTGGTAGAGCTGGTGCTTCCCCAGGTGGTGAAGGCTGATCGATTTTCTCGCTGTCCTCCTTCTTTTTGGCAGGATTTCGGGCCAAATGCAGGAGCAAATGGGTTAATGAACTCCAGATGGCTCCAATAAGGTGTAGACTGCATCCATAGGCCGTATGGAGGGCGTATCCATAGATGGCAGTGTCGATGATTTTGATCAATCGAATGATCAAAAAGATTCCAAATATGCCAGCGGTAGCGGATCCAAAGGTAACAAACCCGCTCCACAGTCGTGAAGCTGTGGTGTTCACGATCTTGTTGAGTGATTCCTCGTCCAGTAGATTATATACTGAGACTGTATCCTTGTTGAAAGAGTGGCCTGTAAGTCCTCTCGCAACAGTGTTGAGTAAAGCTGGTTTCTCTGCAGGGAACATGATGTGTTCTCGCAGGCGTCCAATATCCTCATCGGAATAAATTCCGCTGCTCGCTAGAGGTCCAAGTGTAAGGTACCTCCATAAGAGTGTTGTTAATGGTTGCAATTGTTGAGACGGTGTCTGCCTTACTTGTGGTTCTGGCGTAAACTGAACCCAAGTATTTTCTATGCGATATAAGGTAGGTAACTCGGAACTGCATTCACGTTGGTTCCCAACCTTTGTGAGTATTCTTGATTTCGGTGTGAGAAAGAGTGATGCATTACGCACCGTCACTGGAAGCTCGTTGTAGCATTCGTTAGTTCTTCTCACCGTCGCGTCTACAGGTATGCATTTGATAACGAAGACGGCTTCGCCAGTGGTAACAGCCATGTAGCCGGGACCTTTCATGAGGTGGAAGGCGAATTCGTCTAGTTGAAGAGTCGTGAAAGACAAGGCGTTTGTAAGAACTTGCCTCTCTAACTGACATTTTTGTTGCATAACGTCTTGATATAAAGAAGCCATCTGTTGGCGAAGATGTTTTTCCACATACACGAATTTAGAGTTCATGTATGAAAATAAATCGAGGTTGTTCATAGGGATTTCTGCTTTGTGAGGAATAGCATTTCCTCGTGTTGTCTCGATTATGAATAACTTCGGGTGTTCCGTGCGG
>NW_012036171.1:0-1379 GCF_000956235.1 Wasmannia auropunctata | reverse complement strand
GACAAACAAACAAACAAACAAACAAACATTTATTTTTATATAGACGACTCAGAACTCACGTGAAGGTAGTTATACTGCGAGTTCCACCAACCAATCACAACAAATTTTAATGCAAATCTTACATATTGAATTCTGATTTACAATCAAAATTCGACATCATAGATTGTGATTTATATGTATATATATATATATATATGTATATATATATATATAAAACATAATTATGAGATTTAATATTATTATTTTCATATAAGTTCTATAATTATATAACAATAATAATTATATGTATATATGTAAATAATTTAGATTTTGACAATAGTTTTCCAAATCACGCAAGAGGTACTAGTGTTAATGCAGTTTTTTATTAATGGTATTTCCAATAGGTCTACTACACTTAAAAAAATAAGACGTTTAAATATATGATAAATTATAAGTTAAAAAGAAATATTCTAAGTTTTAATAAAATAGAAACTTTAGTGTTTAATTATTTATAAATATGAAAATATGATTAAAAATGATGTTTTATTATGACTGTTTGGCAGATTATTGGTTTATATTTTCGATAATAGGACTTTAAACGGCACTGCTTTTCTTTATTTTGAGCAAGTTTCTAATTCGTCAGCGAATTTAACGGTAAAAACTTTTAGATTCGGTTTCTATTTGCTAGCTTCTCGATTATTGAAATCGCGACCAACAATCTTGTCAAGCAAATAACTGGTTGACTTCAGCAACAGCGTCAAAAAAAGTTTCGTCTTAAGACGATAGCGAATGAATTAGTGGGCGACTGATACAAAGTGGCGCTGTGACACTTAAAACTTGCCGTATCCACTAAATTTTATTCACGCTGGCGACTTTATATTGTTTACCAGCAACATGGTTTAACGCTCTAACGACTTTGTCAGCCAGAAATTCACTCTGAAAGAACGAGAATCTGGTAATAAAGAAAATTAGTAATAAACACCAAAAGCAGCTCCGCATAAAGCACTTTTACTTCATTATTCACACATATTCTAAAAAAGATGTAGTTTTTTTTTCAAAATTCCAAATAATATAAAAACAATAAAAAATTCTCTAAAAAGCTATAAAATTATATAGCAATTGTGAAAAATTCTGAGTTTTGTTAAAGCATTACGTGAAGAATTTGAAGAAAAATAAACAATAGAGATCTTTTACAGTCTTTCACAGATATGGTGTCCTATTATAAACATGATGATTATAGTTTCATCTTTCTCCTTGTGTTAAAAAATATAATTATTAAAATTTCCTCATGAAAAATGTAGTATTCTAAATATAAAAATATGAATTATATTATTTATGTTTTTTACTAAATTAAGTTTAATGTGAGATCTGTTTAGAATCACCAATTACCATTGAATAAG
>NW_012036170.1:0-329 GCF_000956235.1 Wasmannia auropunctata | reverse complement strand
CCCGTCATTCCATCATCGATCTTTCTGTTTCTTCGCGACATTCTTTCTCCCTCTGGAATTCACCTGGGCACTTTTGGAGCCAGGTAAATCCCGTCGAGATTTCACCCTCTTGCTTCATCGGTCCTTCTGTACAGGTCTTAGCTCATTATTTTATATATATATATATATATATATATATATATATATCATATATATAATTATATATTTTATATCCCTTAAATAACTTTATTGTGTAGACTATGAAATTATTTGATGTAAAAATTTTAATTTAATGATTATTTTAATTAAAAATTCTTTTTTAGATATCGTATTCTTTTTATATAAGAAAT
>NW_012036169.1:0-766 GCF_000956235.1 Wasmannia auropunctata | reverse complement strand
AACCAATAGTAATGAATTACTGCGACTGCATACTGCGCATGAAATGGCACCTTTACAGCGCGTGAGCGTCCAAAAGGAACGCAGCTCTAGGCTGCGTTCCGATATTCACTGCCAGTGCTAAAAATCTATAGTGCACGTAACGTATATTATAGATTTTCAGTACTTGCAGTGAATATCGGAACGCAACCCTAGTTGGATAGAAAATGACGGACATCTCACGTGACTCATGTTTGGCTGCGTTCCTTTTGGACGATCACGCGCTGTAAGCGCTTATAAGCTTCGCTTTGGTGTTTCCCGCTGGCCGTTCCACTGAGCGCGTTACACGTCGCGTCGTCTGTCGCGTCACGATTAATCGACCAAAATATCTCATTTTATTGCATCATTTGCCGCGCGACTTCTTGCGCGACGCATCGATTAGATTACTCGACATTCTAGAGATAAAATAATCTTTTTTTGTATGAAATCCAAGATCACGCGGCAAATTACGCAATAAAATGGGATGTTTTGATTGGTCAATTTGCATAACGCGACGCGTGACGCGCTCAGTGGGAACCATAGACTTATAAGATAGACTGCGCGCCCTATTGTTCTCGGTGGGGCAGAAGCTAAAGTGAGAGGGCTACACCCCGCACTTCTCTTGTCCTTGTTCAATCGTTGGTGGGGAGAAGAAAAGAGGGGAGACCCCCGCCGCGCCGGCCACCGTCAGCCGTGCCGACTCGGAATTCTCGGGGGTCTCCCCTCTTTTCTTCTCCCCACCAACGATTGA
>NW_012036168.1:0-618 GCF_000956235.1 Wasmannia auropunctata | reverse complement strand
GATGCTGTCACTTCTATCACTGAGAGTCCGTAACCTCTTTCGATAGAAAGACGATAGAAAGAGAGATTCCGATCTACGAAAACGCGTGAAATAAAAACAATAGACTCAGTGCGACAAACTTGCCAACGCTAAATCATTTTACTTTTCTCAGTTGGTACTTTTTCATCCTCGTCGACATCGCCGAGCAAAAGTGGGCGTGGTTTAGCCGAACTGCACACACCATGTTATCACCGGTATGAAGCCAGCTGTCGAACTAACGATTTCAATAATTTCAAATACGTCATTCGATTGCTAGTCGTTTGCTAATTTTTGCATCTATTTTTATTTTGTTTGCATATTAATTATTTTGAGTAAAAAATCGAAAATAAAATTTGGACAAGTGTAACGGGCGTAACCGCCATTTGAAACCTTTATCTCATAATTTTATAAATATTTCGGTGCTAAAACGTTTGCTAGTCATTTACTAGATCCGTATATACAAGTATTTTTCCTATTTTATCGATAAATTGCCCCATATTTTATTTATTAATAGCTTTCAATAATCTAGTAACTGGCGCAAACAAGAACAGCGCATGCGCATCGAGTTGCCTAAAAATAACCAAACTAAAGTTACTAGAT
>NW_012036167.1:0-923 GCF_000956235.1 Wasmannia auropunctata | reverse complement strand
TTTAGTTATTCTTAAAATAATAATAATAATAATTTTAAAGAATTTGTTATTTTATTCAAAAATATTATTAAATATGATTATATCATCGCATTATAATTTATGTAACAGGTCCCTTTAATATTACTGCTGATGAAGTCTCAGGAACGTGGAATATAACTGGACGTATAGAAAACGACACAATAATTGTGGATCATTACCATACGTTTCCAGCAGTTAAAAAAATGAAAATATATTTGGGGTTTTTCCAAGACAACAAAGAGTTTAGTAAGTATTAAACTAATTCCAAGTTTAAAGTTTTTATAAATCTTTATTGCTTTATTCAATATGTCTGAGAAAAAAACAAATAATTTACTATTTGATATTAAATCTTGTTATTTTGACAAAAGTTTGTTTAGAATAATTATGAAAAACTAATCTGTAATTTACACACACACACACACTGTATACAGGGTGTCCGGTAATAATTGCCCAAAAACTCGTGGGCTGATAAAACAGATTAAACTGAATCGGAAAGTTCTCTACCATTTTGCAAAATTTGCAATTGTTAACAAGATATTAATTTTTGATGATCGGCAAATAAGCGCGTATCCGTCCGGCCCACCGCTGAATACCAGCGATGGGACGGTCATATCTCGTCGCTAGACTCTATCTCGCGCTTATTTGCCAATCTTCAAAAATTAATATCTCGTTAACGATTGTGAATTTTGCAAAATGGTAGAGAACTTTCCGATTCAGTTTAATCTGCTCTACCAGCCCACGAAATTTTGGGCGGTTATTATCGGACACTCTGTATATACATATATATATATATATATATATATATTATATAAATAATTATATTGCAATATCTTTGTTTGCTCTTCTGTTGACCTTTATTTTTTTCGCTAATTTCTATTAAAAATATGTGTAACTAAAAATTTTTT
>NW_012036166.1:0-589 GCF_000956235.1 Wasmannia auropunctata | reverse complement strand
TATTGGAGTCTGGATTGAGTCTGGACTGATTAAACGTCATAGAGGAACTTTCCTAGTAAATATGACAAATAGTTCAGATATAATTTCTATCTCTAGTATCTACTATCTACATTGATTATAAATACAAAACATATGTGGTATTGAAGTGCTTACTAATCACTTATCCGTTTTAGCTAATTTTTCATACCTAAATAATTCTCGCTATAATTGCAAGATTACTTTTTTCAGTATAAGTGTATATATATATAACTGATTAGCACGAAGACTTTGCTTGGCTCCTGGTCCATTGATATTATTTATTTTAAATTTTAATTTTTTGAGCCTGAATATATTATTTTTCGATTTGTATATTGTACGTTTAAATATCTATCTCTGTATAATCTAAAATATGTATCTCTAATTATTATTATTTAGAAATTATAAGTGCTGTTAATATTATACTATATTGTAATTTAGTTATTCTTAAAATAATAATAATAATTTTTAAAGAATTTGTTATTTTATTCAAAAATATTATTAAATATGATTATATTATCGCATTATAATTTATGTAACAGGTCCCTTTAATATTACTGCTGATGAAGTCTCA
>NW_012036165.1:0-3619 GCF_000956235.1 Wasmannia auropunctata | reverse complement strand
TTTCAAGTTGTAAAATGCTTTTTTGAGCATCTCGATATGATCATTTTTGACGAAGTTGCTCTAGCTTGAAGTTTGCCTATTTTTAGAGGCTAGAACAGGTGATCCTTTAATTTTTTGGACCAGTATATATAAAATATTGTAAAAAATTTAAATTATATTGTGTGTACTCTTATTTAAAATGACAAGCGATATCGTCAATGCAATAAAATCATTTTTTAAATATTCGTTTTTTAAATATTAAATAGTCGTTCTTTTTGTATCTTTTTTATATTACATTATACAATCATCTTTACAGATATCATCTTTATTAAATCAATTTTACTAAAATTATTAGTTCAAATATAAATGTATACTCACTTTCAGAAAGTGATTCCAAATCCTCAATATCAAGCTTCAAGTTATCTTTGTTATGACTTTGCTTATATTGAACTATTTTATCAAAAAATGAGTTCCAATATTTAAATAAATTAAGATTATGATTTGGAAATAATTCGTCTAAATCACTATTTATCTGTAAAAAAATATATGTATATATGTATATTTAAAAGAGAAAAAAAAGAGAAATAAGAATTAAATTAATGAATAACTTACAAGAGTGTCTATATTTGCTTGTTTTAAAATGGGCCATTGTTCCAAAAAATCAAATGCAGTGGTCGCCTCTGATTCTTGTCTCAATGGAAAAGTATTTTTCCAATGAATGAGAACTTGTTCCCAAGATTCGTTTCTACAAGTTAACCACACGTAGGAATCGTTCGTAGACAAATCTGAAAATTTTAAATTTGTGTTATACTATACCCAATATATTTTTCCTTAAATTTTTATATTACCTTTTTTTTGTTTTGTTGGTGTTTCAGTGATATTTTCTGTTGCTTTTCTTTTTTTGTAAGTCTTGCGTAACCTCCTTGATAAATTAAATTTTTAGCCTTATCGATTAACTTGCCTTTAGCTATAATAGTTTTTCCAGTTGGAGAATCTTGTTTTCGTATGGCAGCAATATAATAAATTGTTGGAGGTTCGTTAGGAAATAAGTTTTTTATTTTGGCTACTATTGACTGATAATTTTTGTGAGTTAATCGGCTAAAAAAGACACAATTAATTATATAAAAAAAATAAAGATAAATTTAATCGCAGATAAATTTTGCAAAACAATAACTTATGTGACATGATATAAATTGTCTTATTGTTTGCAATGAAATGAGAATAAATGTTTCATTATTATATCAACAAGCTTATTTTTGAGGCAGTCATTCAAGCAACTTCTATTATTATAGAACGAAATAATTGCTTTTCCCATTGGAGCTAATTCAAGTAGTTCAGTTAAATTGAAATCAGACATTTCGATTTTTTTACAAAATTCTTCATAGGAATGGCACAATATTTGTCTATGTTCGTCTTTAGGTACTAAAACAGTACCATTACTATCTGAAGTATCCGTAACAGAAGATGTCAAATCTTTTTCTTGTAAAATCGGGATTATTGGACTTAATGAACCATCACTTTCGACTTGAAAAAGACAGATATCCTAAGAATAAAAAGATATATAAATATAAATAAACCAAAAATGGTTTTACAAATATTTAAATAAATTAGTCGAAAAACTTACATTTTCTTTTTTTTTTTGTGAACTAAGCTCATTATATTTTTCAATAAAATTTAATCTATCTCCAATATTTGGGATGAGCTCATTTAGCATATTTTTTTCCATTAATAATTTTGGTATGTGATGTATTTGAATGTTGTGTTCTATAATGAAAATACAAAAATCCAAGAATTATATGTTTACAATGTTCAGTTTTCTTCACAAATCATACAGATATATTATATTATTTCACTCTTATTATTGTATAAAAATTTGATAATAAAATATAAAGAACCTTATATTTTATTAATATTTAAATTATTTTAAAACATTGGGGTAATCAATATAAATAAGAACCAATGTAAAAAGATCTGAGAATAAATAAAATAAAATAAAATATATAGCCAACAGCCAATGCGGATAACAATATGTAATGCTTAAATATTTATTATTAAAATTTTAAGTATATTATGTATTAATTTAGCGCCGAGACACGATCGTGTCTCATGATTTATAGTACAAAAAAGTGTTTACACCTACCGATCTGTGTGTTCTGTATACATGTTTCTTATTGCTATGTTGATACGTATATAAACGCTCGAATGTATCTTACAATTAGCCTCGTGTAAAGAAATAATTTGGCGGTTAGAATCTTAATAATGCAATTGCCACAAAAGTATTCGAAAATACGAGATCTAGATTGATATTTTAGGTATCGTATTTTCGTGAACACTTTTGTGGCGATAGTCAAGACTCTACCGAATTATTTCTTTTACACATAGCTAAGATACATTCAAACGCGTACATACCAATATAGCAATAAGAAATATGTATACAGAACACACGAATCGGTTGGTGCAAACACTTTTTTTGTACCATAAATCATGAGACACGATCGTGTCTCGGTGCTAAATTAATACATTACATCGATGTCCTGCCGTAAGTTATAGTTTCTTTAAAATAAATATACTTACCTTCAAAACGTGATATCAGATTATCGCAACCGATCTGTTGTAACAGATCTGTAATATTAAATAATCCAGTTATATTGTTTTCCATGGTACACCACTAAAATGTCGAAATCGCTTCTTCTTGCCAGCTAACACTTCGAACACGGTGAAACAACGTATTTACTGGTATGTGCAAACATTGCCGATCCGGCACCGGCACGAACACGTAAGAAATGACGAGAGGCAGTGGTGCGTGGTACCAGTGGTGCCACGAATCGAGACAAAAGACGAAAAACCATGAAAAACACGAATCGTTTAGGAGATAGCGAAATCGCTTTTGGTAGCGTAGCAAAGCAGCTCGATCGGCGCTTAGTGATTCTTTAATATGATTGACCTATACAGTTCTTTTCTAAATCTAAGTATAAAAATCAATCATAATAAAGAATCATCGAACATTTATTGAATTGCTTTGTCTGTTGAATGCATTCCAATGCTAATGATAGAGGAAGCAAAATGCTCAGGCTCAAGAAAGAAATGTTGATTTCAAATATCTGATATTCTTCACTAAAGAAATATTATAGACTATTTTATTAGAATAAGAATAATTACTTGCTTTAAGATAACGTGATTGCGGAATATTTATAATGATAAATTAATTGTTCTGAGAAGAAAGATATTTACTTGAATTAAAAATGTAGATTTACTTTAAATAAGAACAAATTTCTTGCTTCAAAACTATATTTCGCTTTTTTGGAATCTATTGCATAGAATTGAAAGAAATATACTAAATTTTTTTGATCAAGTAATTTTCTTACATTCATATAATAGCAAATATTCAAATTAACTAAATCTGACTTTTCTCCGATAAAATTTTATGACATTCTTGAAAAGAGAATAAATTCTTTTTTTGAGTAAATAATGAGATTTTCTATAACTTGTGATGAGTATATTTTAAAACTATTATCAAGAAAATATTCTTTGTTAAAGATAACTATGACTTAAAAGAAGAAAAGTAGCTGAGTAATTATTTTTCTTGGCAATAGAATGATATTTTTCTGTGTGTACTGCAATTTCTACCTTCAATTTGCAC
>NW_012036164.1:0-350 GCF_000956235.1 Wasmannia auropunctata | reverse complement strand
TCGTCAACCATATATTATGAAAATAAACCTTAGTTATCGAATAAATAAAAATTTACACATGGTAGAGTACAGAAATTAATATCAATTATTTTATCTAATCAAAATGTCAAAAGAAAGATTGAATAAGAATTAAGAATTATGTATTTTGTAATTGTCACCATTTGCCCCATAGGGTGTCACTACTGTCAAAGAAAGTAACACAATACTTATTGTGTTTTACACTAAAAAATGACATACTTATTGGGTTATTTTTATATAACTTTGTTATTGTCACAACTTCTCTTAGTATTTCCAATCTTCTTTGATCATATCTGCTGCTTTTTCACCAATCATATAAACAGGTAAGTTTA
>NW_012036163.1:0-555 GCF_000956235.1 Wasmannia auropunctata | reverse complement strand
TTTTTTGTTTTAAGTAATTTTTTTTCTCAGTGCAAACACTTTTACTTAAAATAAAAAAATTTTACTTGCTTCAAGAAAATTATTTCTTTGAGGGGTACCTGAAACATATTTATTTGTTTTAAGTAATTTTTTTTCTCAGTGTTTATGAATTAAAATTTATTAAAAAATATCGTTCAAATCTAAGTGCGTGGGCAAATAATGTTATCACTATTAGGCCATTTTTACAAATGTATGGTTACCTATAAAGGTTAAAAATTACCAAGAAGTTTATTGTTTAACGACGTTTGATTAGGACTTAATCATTAAGTTAACTTGATGCCAACTTAACTGATGTACACGTAACTTTTAGATTATTTGATTATAAGTTTATTAAAGTGTGTTTTAATTAACTTTCAAGTTTTACTTAACTTAACTTTTTCGTCAACCATATATTATGAAAATAAACCTTAGTTATCGAATAAATAAAAATTTACACATGGTAGAGTACAGAAATTAATATCAATTATTTTATCTAATCAAAATGTTAAAAGAAAGATTGAATAAGAATTAAGAATT
>NW_012036162.1:0-374 GCF_000956235.1 Wasmannia auropunctata | reverse complement strand
TGATTAAGAATTGTTTGGCAAAAGTATTGTATCTCTCTTCCCAAGTATTACATTTTTCCAGTTCCATTAGAATCTACCAAATAATATGCTTAATTTTTATATATAATTTTCACTTCAAAATAAGGAACACTTGAAATATGGAAACAATAAACAAAACGATTGGTATTGATATTCATAAAAAAGTACATAGTATATGTATGTATATAACTCATAATGCTAAAGATAAATGTTAAGTCCGATACAGCGCTCATTGGCAGGTAGAGTAGGCTAAACTGAATCGAAAAGTCCTTTACCATTTTGCGATTTTCGCAATAGTTATCGAGATACTAATCATTTAAAAAAAAAAAAAATTTTACATAATGGACAAGTTTTTG
>NW_012036161.1:0-1719 GCF_000956235.1 Wasmannia auropunctata | reverse complement strand
CCACAATTCATTACCCAGGAGGTCGAGACGGCGCTCCGGGGATAATACGCGGTCTCTCGGAGGATATTCACCACAATTCGATGGTAACTTCGAGTCGGTATGGTAAAGCCACTCGGGAGGTAACTACGGGACATACGATCCTTTGATACCCGAGAGCTCGTGTGAAGAACGTCGGGACTTCGAGTCGTTCACACTACTGAGCGAGTAACGCCAAAGGCGTAAAGTCAGACGCGACGTCATCGCGCCGCGCGTAGTAATATCCGCGCCTACAAGAAGGGCGGATCCCGCGATTTAGCGGAAGATTTAGTTTATTGGTCGATCAAAGACGGCCATGTTCTCTGTTTCCGAGGGAGGAGCGTTACTACCCGGCACGTCCGGAAGTTTCGCGCCTTGCTCTGGGTCATTTGTCTCTCGACTCTCTGACGAGATAGACGAAGTCCCGGCCGCGCGATAAAACCGCCGTCGTTATATATTAATTACGCGATACGCGATACGCGACGCGATAAATTCCGCGAGAAACGCGAAGACCTATTAAGGTAGTGTTTAATACGAGTCGGGTTCACCGTAATCTTGTAAATCTCGTAATTTCCGACAGCCGTAAATAGCATAAATTGCTGAGCGTTGGGTTAAATCATCCGAAAGCGAATTTCTTTTATCGCGAGCGATTTCGTTGAGTCCGCTTGAGCAATCGTGGTTCCGATTTCGTTTGCACACCGTCGTGAATTACTTGTAACGCGCGTGGTCCGCGAAACGCGTCGCGTTTGTAATTCCGACACCTTTGTATGAATGCAGAGCGAGTGAACGAGTGCGCGTATATCTTATAATCGTTTATAATAAACATTATTTGATAAATTAAAAGCGCGTTCATCCGATTAATTGTTCCCGCTTCGTACCTGCATGCCTTGCGCATCACATACATCGCTATCCGAGATAGACAGGAAGTCGTGAGACCGAGCAGCGTGCCCGAAGGAAGGACGTCCGACGGCAGCTTCCTGAAAAGAAACCTTCCTTGTTCCTGAGGTCAAACAAGGTGGCGACCGAATAAAGTAAGAAATTTCTATTGAAACATACTCGGTGTAATAATTGTTAAAGTCGGTACTCGCCTATTAAAGTTTTGAGTAATAAAATAAAGTAAAGTTTGCAAGAATCACGAAAAGACGAGCCAGAAGGGCCTGCGGGAATTGAGGGCTTCGTGATTCGTTGTCCGATAGCCGAAAAAGCGATACGCGTAATTCGATCTTTTCGTTGCGTTGAACCGAAGTCCGGTTACAACCTAACCTTGCAACCTAACCTTGCAACCGACCAAAAGACTTGGGTCGGATGCATCTTTGCCAATCTCAGGTTCTATCGAGAAACTAAAACTTAACGATTCTTTATGTAGCCATCGGGAATCCAGTTTGGACCAAGGGGCGGATCCAGCAAAGGACCAAACGCCCGAAGGCGAAACGAGCCGATGGACTCATCGGAGTGAGCAACAGGATGGCGAACAACGCGATTTCCCACCGGAACCAGGAGACAGCGGGGGAAATCCGTCCAAGAACATTATATAACCATTAATAATATATACTCCCTAGTTTTATATGATAAAATATATAGTTCTTACCTTTATATAAGATAACATAATGAAACATTATACTTACCTTCATTAATCCTCGTCGTACCTATAATTCATATAAGATTAATTATTTCAAGTTAATTCATTCAAATTATAATGATAAA
>NW_012036160.1:0-335 GCF_000956235.1 Wasmannia auropunctata | reverse complement strand
CTTACAAAACAGCCAAACTTACAAAATAGCCTCACCATACTGCTAGTATGTTGTTCGCGATCGCTGTTTTGTATTGATTGGAAAGTCAATACTTTATAAAATCGACTTTACAATATTTAACTCTCTAAACAATTTTATCCTTTATTTCGACGATTACTGTACAGCAGACTGTAAAAAGAACGCAAGCGAGAGGTCAAAATCGTCGAAATAAATGAAAATTGTTTAGAGAGTTAAATATTGTAAAATCGATTTTATAAAATATTGACTTTCCAATCAATACAAAACAGCGATCGCGAACAACATACTAGCAGTATGGTGAGGGTATTTTGTAAGTT
>NW_012036159.1:0-484 GCF_000956235.1 Wasmannia auropunctata | reverse complement strand
CTGATTCAGCTTCAGTACCATCCGTCTCAATAGAATCTACTCCATCACCATCGTCGATCGCAACAGCATCTGATTCAGCTTCAGTACCATCCGTCTCAATAGAATCTACTTTATCACCATCATCGTCGATTGCAACAGCATCTGATTCAGCTTCTGAAGTACCATCCGTCTCAATAGAATCTACTCCATCACCATCATCGTCGATTGCAACAGCATCTGATTCAGCTTCTGAAGTACCATCCGTCTCAATAGAATCTACTCCATCACCATCATCGTCGATTGCAACAGCATCTGATTCAGCTTCTGAAGTATCATCCGTTTCAATAGAATCTATTTCATCATCATCGTCGATCGCAACAGCATCTGATTCAGCTTCTGAAGTATCATCCGTCTCAATAGAATCTACTCCATTACCATCGTCGATCGCAACAGCATCTGATTCAGCTTCTGAAGTACCATCCGTCTCAATAGAATCTGTTCCATC
>NW_012036158.1:0-757 GCF_000956235.1 Wasmannia auropunctata | reverse complement strand
AAATTATCTTTTTAATTTATATTAAAGTTGTAATTAACTAAGTACGAATATTTAGTTTATGTATAAACTCTTTTGTTCGTATTGATTTATAATTTATTCTATTAATGTATTATTCAATATATCTATGCGTTTTTTAATACTTTAAATTGTTTCAAAAAAATTAAATATTTTTTAATTACATTGTTTACATATATACATACAAACATATACATATATTATATGTATGTATGTTATAGATGTGCATAAATAATTATTTTCTGTTTAATTTACAGTTACATTTTGAATGAAAATCAATTTGAAAAAACAAGAGTTGATGGGACAAGAAAATTAAAATCATGTGCTATGCCTACCAAATTTATAACAAGAAATCAGAGCTTAACTGAACATTCATGTGCAATAAGACAGCCTCTTAGTGATTTGACAAATTTTAGAAACAGAGCTGATGATCTAAAAAAAGAAAATCATTCAACGCCAACTCTGTAATTAACTGATAATAATAATGAATTGATAACACTTTAATAATTGTAATATTTTACTAAATATTTTACTAAATGTAATTTTGCAGCCAGTATGATCTACAAGAATATATAAGTGCTTTATCTGCCTCGTCACCAGTTTCAACAGCATCTGATCCACTTTTAATATCATCTGTCTCAGAATCTACTCCATCACCATCGTCGATCGCAATAGCATCTGATTCAGCTTCAATATCATCCGTCTCAATAGAATCTACTCCATCACCATCGTCGATCGCAAC
>NW_012036157.1:0-502 GCF_000956235.1 Wasmannia auropunctata | reverse complement strand
TTAACACTACAAAATGCATGATATCAGTACAAAATTACCTTTTTAAAAAAGGTAAAAAAGGCGCTAAGAGTACGCATTCTTAAAAAAAAACTGTAGTATCAAATTAAAAAAAATAAAAGTGGTATTGTGATATTTTACTCAACCCAAATGATATGTACCTAAAAAGAACTTGTATTAAATTAAACCCAATAAAAGATTTGATATCAATAACTGACGCTAAATTACAATCCTATAAAAAAAATTTTAAAGTAAAGATTTTTAAAAAATAAAGGTAAATATATCGATGAAGGGAGGCTGCTCCAATGACCTTGACCTTTATATATGTTGTCAAGGGCATGACCCCAAGTAACCTTCAGGTGGTTTTAGCCGTCGCTCGTTATTCGTTAAAAAGTTATTAACAAAAAAATAACAAAAAAAATAACACCAATGGAGGGGTTGGAGGGGCGAAGCCCCCCCCAGTGGGTAGTATGGGCGCAGGCGGGGAGGGGGGTGCAGGGGGGAG
>NW_012036156.1:0-740 GCF_000956235.1 Wasmannia auropunctata | reverse complement strand
GGTAATAGTTCTTATCCATAAACAGATATTCTCGGGTTGCTTTATCAATTATCGTGTCGTTTGAATTCTCTTATTATTACTCATTCCTCTAGAATGTTGTAAGGCCTTACAAATCGTATCACACAATTTAAAAACACTTACTCACAATTTTACGATTACCGTAATGTCTTTTTACATTCTGATAAAAGAGATGAGCAACAACGATATTCTGATATTATAAACAACCCGCCGTCGTCAAGACGTACGATTTGATTTTAGATGCAAATTAAACTTGAATCAATTACTTGAAGCTAAATGAGAATTAACTTGTTTATTCCAACAGAAAATATATGTATATTTCGATAAAAATTCATATCGCATTAATAATCTCGGGAAAAAAAGTTCCATATATAATTATATAATTATATGCAAAATATGTCCATATATTGTGTTTCTTTCCTTTGTAAAATTAGTTTTTAATACAAAATTGATAATAATAAGAAGGAAACATAAAAAATAATTAATAGAATAATTTTTACATTGTTTTTTTTTTTTTAGAAAAAATAATGTTTGAAGAAATAAGAAAAATTGCTCATATATAAGGGCTATTCCACGTGAAGCGGATCAGTCATCTCTCAAATTTTTTTTAATTTGCACAAAGGTAGTACTTTGGGAGATAGAATTTCGTGTCGAAGGATTTTTTTCTTATTGCAAAATTAATCGAGATATAAACAATTAAAAATTAGACTACTTTATTTTTC
>NW_012036155.1:0-1772 GCF_000956235.1 Wasmannia auropunctata | reverse complement strand
TCCGATCTCTTATTATTTGTATTTTATTGTAATTTGGATTATCAATCATGTTATTTTGTATGTTAACATTTATAAAAAAATATCAGTATAAAAAATTTATTTTTTTCATAACTTTATATTGATCTGAAATCTATCACGAATATGTATTCATTAACATCAAGAAATCATGGATTATCACGAACTGTCTGCAGTTCCCGATCATAAAAGTTAAGCAACGTTGAGGGCAGTCATGGCTTGGATGGGTGACCGTTAGATTCAAATATTAATTTTGGAGGAATAATGCAAACATCGTAAATTGTTTTTTTTTTAATGATTTTTATTCTAATTTTATAAACGTTTATTTAATCGTTATTTTTTTATATCCTATGGACACGTCAGAGATTCTTAGTATGTCCACTAATTTCATAAACAGATATCTCATGGACGTCCACCAATTTCATAAACAGATATCCCATGGACGTCCACTGGATGTCCGAAGAACCAAAAACGAATAGCTTATGGATATCCTCAATGTCCTTCAAGGACATCTTATGGATGTCCATAGGATATCCGTGTGCTGTCTGGGAAGTATTACAAATCTTTGACTACATCTCAAACAATGTTTCATAATCCATAATATTTAAAAATGATTTTTTATCGATAGTTGAAATTATTATTTTCTGCATTATTCATCTTTCTTTTTCCAAACATCATTTCTATTTTCTATTCTATTTTCAGTAACATTATCAATAACCTTATTTGCTCTAAATAAAACTTTAACCTGAAATTTCCACATTTGGAAATTTTCTATTCCTGTGAGCTTTTCTATACTATAATAGTCCGCGACTTTAGCCATTTTAAAAATAATATTTAAAAAAAAATGCAATACGTTTACACAACAAAATTAAACAATATCAATATACTTATATAATAAATAAATTTAATAGTTTTATTTTAATATTTTTTTTTATTCAATTTTCTATTTAATTCTTTAATTCCCTTTAAGCAATCTATGTCATTTATTTATCAATTAAATTTTTACTTATACAATTTTTAAGTTAAATTTTAATTTTAAATTCTTACATTTTATTGAAATAAACTTTAACTTTATTTCTTAGTTTTTTATTCTTTCTTATTTTTTAAATTTAAACTTATCATTCTTTCTCCATTACATACTATATTAATCAGCAACATATGTTCTTCCTTAACAACATCATCGATATAGCGTGATTCTATTATTTTATTCTCGAATCCGTTTAATTCCTTAATAAATTATATATTTTTATTACTTTATATTTTAATTATTTTACTTTTACTTTCAAAAATCTTATTCCTTATTTTTTCTTTCTTTAATTTCAATTGAAAGGCACTGGGCCCACAACCTGTTTAAATTTAAATGAGAAATCTGCTTTACACATTTAAATTAAGCCATGCGACACAAAGAAGGTACTATTTAAAGATAAATATAATAACCAACTGCATATACAAAGCAAACTCTATATTTTAGAGAGAATACTTTATTTTAATATATTGAAAATGAGAATAAAGTAAAAGAAAATTATTACATAATTCAGATCGTTATTAAATTAAATACTGTTATTATAGTTTAATAATAAATTAGAATTAAGTTCGACTTATCTGTTAAATAATAAATCATACAGGTAATAGTTCTTATCCATAAACAGATATTCTCGGGTTGCTTTATCAATTATCGTGTCGTTTGAATTCTCTTATTATTACTCATTCCTCTAGAATGTTGTAAGGCCTTACAAATCGTATCACACAATTTAAAA
>NW_012036154.1:0-805 GCF_000956235.1 Wasmannia auropunctata | reverse complement strand
ATCTATTATATGTAAATGTATATATTCTGCGTATATATATATACGCAGGGTGTCTTATTTTACATTTGACAGTCAAATATTTGGAAATCGCGAGGTTTGAGAGAAAAATGTTTTAAACAAAAGTTGTAGGGTTTCGAGGGGGATATAATTATTGGTTTGACTCTGAGTGACGTCCTCAAGATCAGGACACTTTGAATTTTTTAAATAAAACTCTTCCCCCCATTTTTTATTCCATATTCTTGTAGCTTATTTCGAGAGTATTTTTCCAAAATACATGGATAAAATGTTTTTTGATTAAGTAAATCTCGAATTATAAAGCTTGAAAGTTACAGTATAACCGGCATTTGCATTATCTAAGGTGTCCGAACAATGGCTGAAATACCTGAAATCTTTTAAATGTTGTTCAGGATTATGAGCTTGACAACATGTATCAAGGTCATGATTATTGGAGGAGGTTTCTCTTATTTTTTACAAAATAAAAATAATTTTCAAAAATAAAAATAAGAGAAACAATCTCCAATAATCATGACCTTGACACATGTTGTCAAGCTCATAATCCTGAACAACATTTAAAAGATTTCAGTCATTGTTCGGACACCTTAGATAATTTGTAAGATAATTTTCTTATATCATACATCGTTGTATTTATAAAAAAAAAACGCTACAACTTTTATTATATTAAAATTGTCACTTTACCGTGCAAAAATTAATTATGTCTTTCCGCTCTCTAACATAGATAATATTTCTAAGTGATCACTGTGCTTACAATAAAGTTAAGTCAGAGCCGTTTAATTTGATATTATAT
>NW_012036153.1:0-788 GCF_000956235.1 Wasmannia auropunctata | reverse complement strand
AATAAAAAATGAACTTTTCTGTTAATTTCTTTTAATAGATTTTATTTATTAGATATTTCTGATATTTAAAATGTACTTTATATCTTAATTATACAATAAATTAAACGTAAGTTCGCTTAAGATGTGTACGATGTTTCTAAGCAAAATGGTTAAGAATCCAATTAGAAATGACATTTTATGTTTTTAAAAAAAGAAAACTATTTTTATAAAATGCAAATAATATTTCACGTACAACATGTTCTTTCCGTTAAAATCTAGACACTTTTATTTATTTAATATGTACAGATTTTTTAAATTCTGAATCATGAGAAGCTTAATATTAATAAAAATGTGTGTCTTTGTTCAGGAAATGGTCTCGTTCAGCAAATGGTACATTTACCTTAATATCCAAAATAATCCGCCTAAACCGTATATACATATTTTAACATCTAAATTTGTTTCAGTTACAAAAATACTAATTCAATAAAATCGATTGTAATCCGTCTGATTCCGATTCCGCTAAGAAAGACAACATTAATTTGAATTTTTAATTCAAATTTTTAATTCGAAATTCAGCGATGGTACATATGTAATTTCAATCTGCTTTAATAATATCAAATTTTTAGTAATTGAGTTGATTGTAATCTGGTGTAATTCAAAATTCACCGAGAACTAAATCGGTTTGAATGCAATAAAAATCCAATCTGTGATCAATATAACAGTAATTCGTTTTAATTTTTTTGCATACATTTGTATGAAACACTATCGTTTCTCTTGATCCGGTATTTTACATTGTGTTGAACTTATTT
>NW_012036152.1:0-627 GCF_000956235.1 Wasmannia auropunctata | reverse complement strand
CTCTAATAAAACAATAAAACCCAAGTGAATTGAAATCAATGTAATCTTGACCTGACCTTGGCTACGCAACCCAAGGCCAAACTGATAGGATCAGTAAATAAATATTTTTAAACCATATTACTTTTGTCTGAAACACTTTTCTGTAAAACTTATATTTCCCAAGATATTTAGGTGTCCCGACCTTTTTGGGACACCCTGTATATCACACTTAATACATATTTATATGTATATATGAATTAGAGTATATATTATATTGTAACTTTTTTAATATAATAATATTATAATTTTAATTTAATTTTAATTTAATAATATTATACATACTGTAGTAACCACACGTGTGTATGTTCCGATCTGTGTAATAACTTGTATTGTAATAAATTGTAGCCTTATAATATGTGTCGCTACTATAATAAGTTGGCCACCGTCCCAGACAGCACACGGATATCTTATGGACATCCATAAGGTGTCCTTGAAGGACATTGAGGATATCCGCAAGCTATCCGTTTCAGGTCCTTCGGACGTCCACTGGACGTCTATGGGATATCTGTTTATGAAAATTGGTGGACGTCCACGGAATATCTGTTTATAAAATTGGTGGACTAAGAATCTCTGACGTGTCCATAGGAT
>NW_012036151.1:0-383 GCF_000956235.1 Wasmannia auropunctata | reverse complement strand
AAGTGACTGGAGTTCAGACGTGTGCTCTTCCGATCTATATGGATTGTTCTTAATAAGTGATCCCAAGTTATAATCCCTCAAGTTACATTTATTTTCAAAGGAGGTATTAAAGTTTTAAATTGCGCTAATTACAAAGAGAATCTCGTTATCTTGAAAATGAATTGTATACTATTTTTTAAAAATAACATTCAAGTGGGATAGTATCTCTAATAAAACAATAAAACCCAAGTGAATTGAAATCAATGTAATCTTGACCTGACCTTGGCTACGCAACCCAAGGCCAAACTGATAGGATCAGTAAATAAATATTTTTAAACCATATTACTTTTGTCTGAAACACTTTTCTGTAAAACTTATATTTCCCAAGATATTTAGGTGTCCCG
>NW_012036150.1:8067-8810 GCF_000956235.1 Wasmannia auropunctata | reverse complement strand
TATCCCCTGTGTGCCTTGTCGACTCAGTAACTCGGTCTAGCAGATTTTGAAACGTATTATACGATACCCAATGTAAATTCGTCGAATAATAAATTTTATTTTGACAAAGACGACAAGGAGATTGTAATTCCCGAAGGATCGTACGAATTGCATGACATTGCAAAATATTTGAAATGTGCAATCCTACATGTTCATCCAAACGATGCTGTGAGAAAGAAAACGAAAAGCGATGAAGAGGATGAGAACAATTACCCACTGGTGATTCGCGCCAATAACAATACGATGAAGAGTGAGATCAAATGCGCGTATCGGATAAATTTCACAAAATCCTGTAACATTGGATCACTGTTGGGATTTTCATCAAATCGCACGCTGGAACCATGTCAATGGCACGAATCGAACGTACCGATAAATATCATGAATGTAAACATCATTCGCATAGAGTGTAACATGACCGCGTGCGTATAGTAACGACAAGTGTGTACATTCGATACACGAGTTTTCACCGAGCGTTCCGCCAGGATATAAGATATCGGAAACGCCGGCACAGATCATTTACCTTCCGATCATCGCACGGAGCATATCGGATCCGCGTTGTGGATCAATGCGGTCGATTGCTCGATTTTCGCGGAGAAGAAATCACTGTGAGGCTGCATGTACGGAGACGACCGCGATAACGTGAGATGCTTGTGCTGAATGAGCAGGTGAAAACGTACAGGAGATACAATTTTAACTGGAGAGAC
>NW_012036150.1:0-320 GCF_000956235.1 Wasmannia auropunctata | reverse complement strand
AACAAAGATGCAAAACAAAAATCGAAGAAATTCAAGTGTTATCATTGCGGTAAGTTCGGTCATCGAAAGTCTGAATGCAGATTTCTAAAATCAGAGACATCTGGAGAAGCTTCTACTAAAGAAAGTAACGAACTGCTGATGGTAAAAGTAAGTAACGTTGACAGCATTATTGATATGATTTGCCGACACAGGAGCATCACATCACATGTCACCGAGACGCGAATTATTCCGAAATTTCGTTGCGATTAATGATAATTCAGTTCCGATCACAGTGGGCAATAAAGAAATAGTTTACGCAAGAGGCAGAGGCATGATTGATG
>NW_012036149.1:0-1476 GCF_000956235.1 Wasmannia auropunctata | reverse complement strand
GTGTATAAGAGACAGCACATGAAAACTTTTCTAATACAAAAAACACAAAAAAAGTTTAAAATACCAAAACAAAAAAAAATTATTACATATATCAAAATATTAACAAAATTTTATATACGATTACACTAACAAATTATAATATATACAACACTAACAAATTTGTAAAATACACAAAAAAATTTAAAAATACAAAAACACAAAAAAGTTTAAAATACAAAAACAAACAAAAATTATAAAATATATAAAAACACAAAAAAAAGACTCTCCAAAGACCGTCCCCACCTCCACGCGGTGAGAGTCGGGCAACGCTGCTGCTGAGGCTCATCCAGCGGCGACGCCGGCGATAGCGGCTAACGGGGCTCCGGCGTTCAGTTATACAACATTTACTTATTCGTCAATGCGCACATTCCTAAAATTTAGGCAAATGAAATATAAAATATTTATCTTATTAACTTTATATATATTTCTTACGACATTCGTACCAATCCTTTATCTTATCCATCCCTTGTCATTCTGCGCGTTGAGAAATTGATTATCCGACATCATCCTGCAACATATAACATACATATTAATTCAATACTCCATCTTATTCCACATAATTAAATACTTACCTTTTGCATTTGTTTGTAATCCTGTCGACACATATTCGCTGGGATACCTGAAACAGAAGAAAACATTAGTAAAATTATTACAACGTATTGCCATACTTACCATTGCTGGATGACAGACTCCTGTTGAGTGGCGATCGACCATCCGTCTTGGAATTGCCTGGGATACCTGAAACAAAAGAAAACATTAGTATTATTGTTACAACGTATTATCATACTTACCATTGTTGGATGATAGACTCCCCAGACAGCACACAGATGTCGAAAAGATGACTAAAAGATGACAGATTTTCCGTATAGACATCTTTTAGTTACAGCATATTGTCGACGAAAAGATGACTAAAAGATGACGGATGTCCCACTAAATGTCATCTTCGAGATATAATATGTAAGACAACTAAAAGACGTCTAAATTAAGACAACTTTTAGCCATCTTTTATAACTGCATTTTAAACATATTTTTGTTATTATAGCCCAGACAGAACACAAAAGTCATGATATCAGAAAAAACGTCATCATAATTTTGTAATTTAAAAATTAATTTATTTTTAAATTACAAAATCATGATGACGTTCTTCTGGTATCAAATTTCTGTGTTCTGTTTAGGAGTATAGACAAAATTTTTTTTTAATTGAAAGAGAATGATTTATTTAAATAAACAAACATTGTATATATAATATACTTATAATTGTTTTTTGTATTTGTTGTATTTTTTACATTACATATATTTTTATATTAGATATATATATATATATATATACTTTTATATAATATATATTATATATTTTTATGTTTTTTATATGAAATATAGAAACTATATAATTAATTATGTTCCATGTCCTAATTTAAAGTGATAACGGTATCTATC
>NW_012036148.1:0-637 GCF_000956235.1 Wasmannia auropunctata | reverse complement strand
ATTGAAAACTATTCATTTTCAATAGTATATGCACGACAAAGTCTGTCTTTGAAATAATCTACAAGAAACTATACATATCGATATATTAATTTCGAATTAAATACCGTACAATAGATACGTAGGATTGAAATCGATAAAATATCTACCGTATTATCCGTATAGAAAACAGATTCGATTAAATACGCAACGATTTGTATTATTACACTTTCGTGATGACCGATAAATCTATTAGAGAACGATATATTCATATAGAAATCCTATCAATCTTAATCGTTTTCTATCGTATTTTTTTATCACGGATTAAATAAATTCTGAGTGATTTCCTATCGTCAATTTCATATAAATAATGAATATGTCATTTTCTCATTGAAACTGATAAGATTTCTATCATGTATGTTATATTGAATCTGATAAAAGATATTCATGTAACATATCAAATAAATTCTGAGTGATTTTTTATCGTTAATTTCATATAAAGTACGAATGTGAATATAAAGTACGATACGTACCGAAAAAATTTCTATTGATCTTAAACGATTAAAACTAAATATTATAAAAACTGATTTAAAACGATAGCAATTGTATCCAATTTGAAAAATATCTACGATATCCTTTATAAATAACGATAGAATTTTAT
>NW_012036147.1:0-741 GCF_000956235.1 Wasmannia auropunctata | reverse complement strand
GACGTGTGCTCTTCCGATCTGTGTGCCGTAGCTTTAACGCTAAAACGAGCGTCTCATGAATTTGCACCTTTAGAGTTTAATATGTATTTACTTTTCCGTATATTTTCTATTTAATTATAATATTAATTACAATTTATACGCAGGTTTATAATTTTTGAAACATTGAGATTCGAATCTGAGATCCCTAGAACTTATACGCTAACGCTGAGCTAATAATACTTTGTAGAAAGCACTTATTCCATTATTCTCTTTTCGCTTCTTCTATCGTGTTCTCTGTATAGATTTTCATAGGATCTTCAAATGAGAAATTAATGATAAAGACGAGTAGAGCATCTTCAATTATTTACTAATAAACTACTGTATTCGGGAATTTTCGATTAAAAACTATTCATTTTCAATAGTAATATGCACGACAAAGTCTGTTTTTGAAATAACCTATAGGAAACTATACATATCGATGTATTAATTCCGAAGAAGTTCGACTTTGTATCGGGGAAGCCGAGTACAAACCCATAGGTAATTCCGTGTGGAAATGCCATATAAAAAACGGTTTTTTTCCTATCGTGTTCTTCGTATAGATTCTCATAGGATCTTCAAATGAGAAATTAACAGTAGACAAGAGTAGAGTGTCTTCAATTATTTACTGATAAACTACTATACCCAGGAATTTTCGATTGAAAACTATTCATTTTCAATAGTATATGCACGACAAAGTCTGTCTTTGAAATAATCTATAAGAAA
>NW_012036146.1:0-490 GCF_000956235.1 Wasmannia auropunctata | reverse complement strand
TTTGTTATAAAAGATTTCTATGTATTCAAATATGGCAGTTCTGGTTTGTTGAGCGAGAATAAGCAGCTCCCTTTTGAGTGAACTTTTCTGCAACAGAGTTATCGTAACAACATCCCTTATGGCTCATGCTGGAAATGATGTTTTTTGTGTTCAATAGAAATTGGTAATTTTGAGAGGTATACTGTGACCCTTGATCGCTATGTAACAGCAGATTTTTATCGGGTTTGCGCTTATTAACGGCCATCAATTGGCTGATCAGTGGTGAATCTTTGATCCAATATGTTCGGAGCCACAACTCGGTTGCTTATTTGCTGTTTTTTATTTTTGAACCTTCGTCTAAGTTTGGCTTTAATGCCATTTTCTCCTAGGCTCTGTGGACAAAATTTTAGAGAAGCCATATGAGAGCTCCAACAAAATTTAGAAATCCCATGTAAACCTCTGCGGTCTTGTCAAATCTGGAAAAAATGCGCCTAAAATTTTTAATTTTACC
>NW_012036145.1:0-831 GCF_000956235.1 Wasmannia auropunctata | reverse complement strand
TTTTATTTGTTTAATTTGATAGAATATTTTTTTCGATATATTTTTTTTTAGTTTTTAATTCAATTACAATAAATATACTAGAAATAATATTTTGATTTCACTTCTTTTTGGTAGTATTATATTATTAATTTATTAAATTACATTTTTTTTAAATCATGAATACGTTAGAGATAATACAACTTGGATTTTGTTTGTTTAATTTGATACAAGTTTTTTTCCGGGGTATATTAATTACAAAATAATTTTGCGTGATTGTTATATATTGAAGATAAAGCCACTTAGGTTTTTTCATGATTTAACAACAGTTTCTTTTTCGAAGTCGTATTATATATTTAAGATACAAAGGTCTTATTTTTTTCAATTTGATACAATTTTTTCGAGGTAAAAACGTTAAAAAATATACTTGGCGGTTTTTTTTACATTTTCAATGTCTCTTTTCCACGGATATGTTTTATTTGTTATTATAATGTAAAAAAAGGGAACATAATATTACAATGTTTATAACATAATGTAAAAAAGACGTATTAAAATGTTTATAGATGTGTAAAATGCTAAAAGTAGGCACCAATATGGTACATACTATTTAGAATAGAAGTGCGAATATGCATCACAATAAACTTGCAAAGTTAATATTTCGTTATAATCTGCACGAAACTGAAGCTGTGAATGTTCGTACCTGTCACTTGAGGTACCGGGTATATTTAATGTAGTGGGAATAAGTCACGATAAATGTGTTTGTGCAAATGCCAGTAATTCGAAAATTTTTCGCGGTGCGAATTCGCGTTTTTATACCATTTGAAGGTGTAAAATCTATAATTAACATTATATTAC
>NW_012036144.1:0-350 GCF_000956235.1 Wasmannia auropunctata | reverse complement strand
TTCAGAGAAAGAGAGAAAAAGAGGAAAACACCTGAGAGAATTATGCAATTAACTCTCAATTTAAAATTCTTTTAAATTTTTAGTATAGATTTATGATTTATACCCTTATAGAAAAGTATTACTGAAACTACCGGCCAAAATACTGGTAGTAATTTACAGTAATTTATTACTGTTAGTAAAATTTATTACTGGTAGTAATTTACAGTAATTTATTACTGAATATCTTTCAATAGTTTCAGTAATATTTAGAAAATTATTACTGAAACTACTAAAAGATATTCAGTAATAGATTACTGTAAATTACTGCCAGTAATATTTTAGCCGGTAGTTTCAGTAATACTTTTCTATAA
>NW_012036143.1:0-1054 GCF_000956235.1 Wasmannia auropunctata | reverse complement strand
ATATATATTATAGTTCTTATAAATAAATATATATATTAATCATATTATTTTAACTTATTATATATAAACTTATTATAAGCATATAAGATTATATATAATACTGTATGATTATATAATCTTGTATGATTATATATAATCACAATATTGTACCTCAAATATAAACTTATTTAAACATATACGTTGAAATATGGCCTTATATTATCTTGAATAACATTATATGATCATACAAGCTCTTATCAGGCCAAAATTCATATATAAGCATATAAGATCGCTTCTTATATGACTATATAAGAGGTATTTTTTCCCGGGTTTAATCTTGATACGGAAAGGGTAAACAACTGTTGTTGATAAGACCAAATGGTGGACTCATAATAAATATGTGAACAAGTATATATAACGTAATTTTTCTTAAATATTCATATATTTTTTGTTTTGGATAATAAAAGATCTAATACAAAAAAATATTATAAAAGTATTTCGTATTTTTTATTATATGTTTATTGTTTTTTATCTAAAAACAATTAACTATACACTTTTTCATATTTTTGTACAATTTAATTAAATGAACACATATAAAGGTTTTGAAGAAAGAATGGAAATATGAAAAAATATATCAAATAAATAACGAGATCTAATTTCGCTGCAGCTTTGGAATTTCCTATTTTTTAAATAAAAGTATTTAAATTTAATCTTTTATTATCTATAAAGTAATTTTATTTGAAACAAAATCATCTATAATAAATTTATAATTTTTAAACTTGGAAATATTTAAGTAAATGATTAAACATTTACTTTATATAATAATATTACGAACTGTTAACTATTAATAATATAAAATGTTTTTTAACAATAATGCAAAAGATTGTTACATTCTTCATAATGCATATTTAGAAAATTTGAAAATTTGAATTTGAATTTATTATTTACCTTTATGAATATTTAATAGATTTTCGTTATTCTATAAATTGCCTAATCTTTCTTCTTTATTATCTGAATTAATTAATTAATTCGTAACATGAATTGTTCCTTCTTAACGCATATTTAGAAAATTTAT
>NW_012036142.1:0-416 GCF_000956235.1 Wasmannia auropunctata | reverse complement strand
TAAAATTTATCCGGACCATTTTTGAAGTGCGTGCCATTCCGACAGGGTTGAAGAAGCGGGGTCGTGATGTGGAGGGGAAAAAACTTACCAGTGTCCTCTACAACCTTCCATCATAAGCCACGTCATTCCACTTATTGTTAGTACTGCCATTCCAGCACGCGTAAAGTTCGACAATAGGTCTAGTTCACTCGCTCAAATAAATGTTTTTTAAAGTGAAGCCATATGGGGTATTTTTCTTTTGAAAATACCACTCATGTTCTTTTAGAAACTATGCTTTACTTTTTTTTATTTGCCTCTGAAAAGAACTGCGATAAAAGAAAAATCAGTCTTTTTCGGAAAAAATATAAAAACTAATTTACATTTTTGCAAATTGTTCATGTCCTTAAGATCTTTGAGTGTTATCCCTGTCTCTTATA
>NW_012036141.1:0-443 GCF_000956235.1 Wasmannia auropunctata | reverse complement strand
TATTCAATTTACAGCGCAACATTGCATCTTCCGATCCAGTCGGTCCAGCCGGTCCATGTTTTGCCGCAGTTTCTTCTGTAAGTAGTACATTGCTAAACATTTATCGCAATCTCTCTCTCTCTCTCGGTACTGCAATTTCTACCTTCAATTTGCACATATAAACTATGTAATTATAATATTAATCAAATGTCATGAAATTGTAAAAATGTAATAACGTTCCTTTTTTTAGATATACCTTTATAGGAAGAAGTTATATATAGAGAGAGAGAAATCTTTATAGGAACAAGCTAATATAATAATGATAAGTGAAAAATCTGAGAAGGCAACTAAGGTTAAAGGAGGGGAAAGAGAGATTTAAGAGTAAAGAAGAAAATGATAAGAATTGTTAGAATTGTTTTTATTTCTTTAGCACTATCATTAAACGTTTATATTACATTTATATA
>NW_012036140.1:0-313 GCF_000956235.1 Wasmannia auropunctata | reverse complement strand
CCCCTGTGTGCCTTGTCGACTCAGTACGCACGCACGCACGCACGCACGCACGCACGCACGCACGCACGCACGCACGCACGCACGCACGCACGCACGCACGCACACATTCCCTCTTTCTTCTATTTACTCGCTCACTCATTCAGTCATAATTATTATACACACATTAGTTATTTATTTATTTATTTATTTATCGTTATTTATTCAATTTACAGCGCAACATTGCATCTTCCGATCCAGTCGGTCCAGCCGGTCCATGTTTTGCCGCAGTTTCTTCTGTAAGTAGTACATTGCTAAACATTTATCGCAATCTCTC
>NW_012036139.1:0-836 GCF_000956235.1 Wasmannia auropunctata | reverse complement strand
AAAATTACAGGAATTATTCCCAATGCGTAGTAAATCAATAACAATAATTAACATATGTCTATCGCAACCGCAATTTTCCAAGCACTCATTACTTTTCATTAATAGTAAACAAGGCGGTGAAATCACACACACACCGCAATCACAGACTAATAGTCAATATTACCTTACATAATTTTACAATAAGAGACAACACATACGTATTCTGAGAAAAGTTGTATACTTCGTGACGCTAAAAAATGGTGAGATATAAAAGTAAGACATATTTCAATTATACGAAGCGGAATCTAATACAAATTTTTTTCTTTCATTTATTTCCATTTTCATACGTAGATTTTCAATGAGTTACCAACGTAACAAATTTCAACGTCATGAACATCAGGTTAGATTCCTCGACAATTATTCGCGTAATCTAATATGACGTTCATGACGTTCAAATTTGTTACATTGTTGAGCCAAAGAAAATCTACGTATAAAAAAAAAAAAAATCTTTCGCAATATATTCGTTGTCACATAAGCTTACATACAATACTTGTTTAATACATCGCATTAAAACAATAAAATCGAAATTGCACGAGATCAATTTTTTTTCTTACGTTTTTTTCTTACACAAATTTTCAATGGATCACTAATGCAACAAATTTTAACGTCATGAACATCATGTTAGAATCTTCGACAATTATTCGAGCAGTCTAATATGTGACGTTCACAACGTTAAAATTTGTTGCATCGTTGAGCCATACCGAATTTCATCTACTTTAACAATATATTGACTTCAATACATACCTCAAAACNCTATCTCGCATCGCATAGATTACTGTAAACAACGAATAATAATA
>NW_012036138.1:0-446 GCF_000956235.1 Wasmannia auropunctata | reverse complement strand
TCCCCTGTGTGCCTTGTCGACTCAGTTAACAATATAATTGACTGCGAAATAGTTACACTATACTTTGGATTATCACATTAATTAAAAGAAAAAAATTATCACATTAATTAAAAGAAAAAAACCATGTAATCATTCCTTTCGACAATTAAATTAGGATAGGAGCTAAATAAATAAATTACATTTAAAAAAAATTGCTTTTATTTTTTATTTTCAAACATATCCAATATATATTACCATAACCTCAAAATTACAGGAATTATTCGCAATGCGTAATAAATCAATAACAATAATTAACATATGTCTACCGCAACCGCAATTTTCCAAGCACTCATTACTTTTCATTAATAGTAAACAAGTCGGTGAAATCACACACACACCGCAATCGCAGACTAATAGTCAATATTACCTTACATAATTTTACAATAAGAGACAACACATACGTATTC
>NW_012036137.1:0-396 GCF_000956235.1 Wasmannia auropunctata | reverse complement strand
GGATAACTATAAAATTATAATTAATTTAACCATGCAAATTATAGCTGCTTCAATAATGCATTATGATTATATATTATGATTGATATTATTATTTGTTCATTTACTTATTTTTTAGTTATTATTACAATAAAACTAGTAAGCAAATGTTAAGAAAATAGTTGTACTTACTATAATTGCAGTTGCTTTTACTACATAAAAATATTAAATTTATTTCATTTATCTCATTCATATTTTGATATTTTACTATATTCATATTTGAAATTATTATAATCTATAGTAAAATTTTTTCATATTTGGTAGGACTTACAAGGTTTTTATTACTAACATTATAATAATAATTATTATAAAAATAATGCTTCTAACCATAATTTTTTACCATGCAATTATAGTAATAAA
>NW_012036136.1:0-321 GCF_000956235.1 Wasmannia auropunctata | reverse complement strand
TAGCCGTATAACCCACCCCTATTTTTATAAGGCAAAAATGCAAGGGTTTAAAGAATTTCTTTTTATAATATAAAAAATAAATAATTTAGATTCTTAATATTTTTTTATAATAGTAAACAGTATAAAGTTTTTACTAGCATAGTTCATTTAAACTTAATAAATAATATCTGATAAATTAAGTTTTTATAATAGGTGCGGCGTATATACCGGGTTTACTCTATCATGCCATATTTCGACATGAAATATCTCGTAAACTATTGATTTCTTGATAATTATACATCAATATTTTTATATGCACAGAATACTGAGATAAATCGATTG
>NW_012036135.1:0-669 GCF_000956235.1 Wasmannia auropunctata | reverse complement strand
CAAGAGTAATGTTGTAGCAAAATCGATAACATTTAACGATTACGTGCGATGTCTGCTGGACGAAACTGAAATGACGCGACAGCAATCTTGCATAAGATCAAAGTTGCACGAAGTGTATACGATCCGTGGAAAAGACATTAAAAATGTAAAAAAACCGCCAAGTATATTTTTTAATGTTTTTACCTCAAAAAAATTGTATTAGATTGAAAAAAATGAGACCTTTGTATCATCTTAAATATACAGGGTGTCCCGTAACGCTTAATTAATATTTCAAGGCGTGAAAGAGAATGAAATTTTGAACTAAAAGTTCCTCTTTCAATTTTGGCTCAGACCATTATTTACAGATGTTACACCGTGGCTGGGGTGTAACGTAGGAAGGACTCGTAGTGGTGGTTGTAGAAGTGATGCACAGTATATCGTTTAACACATACACTATATTTTACGTGTTACTTACAGATTGATTACTGCGCGTGCCGACAGCGTAACGCTATGCGTTAATGATTTAAGTGAACTCCCTAATGGTTGTGTTGAACTCCGCAGTGGTCCGCTGGACGACGGGTTATATCCCATCTCAAGTGGGCCACTGCACTGCTTAGTCGTTGCAATTATTGCAACGACGGCAGTTTTTGGAGGACGCGTGCATTGAGGGCGCCGAGGTCCTGCGTCGGC
>NW_012036134.1:0-1855 GCF_000956235.1 Wasmannia auropunctata | reverse complement strand
GTAATCAGTAATAATTTTCTTTGCATTTTTGCATACTCTCATCTTCTTAAATATAGCTACAGAGAAATCCATAGATTCTCTTCTCTAGTCGGAACAATATGATTAAAATTAATCTAATAAAAATGTATTAAATAAAACAACTTGATATACAAAAGTATATGCAAAAAATTTAATCTACTTGAATTATTTTTGGGATACCCAAGTGCCTTTGCCGCTTTAAACATAGCTACAAGAGAATCTAAAGTTTCTTCTCCAGTCGGAATAATCTGTTCAGGTGGCAACAAATAGCCATAATAATGACCTTGATCACGCAATTCGTAGACATACACGATAGGTTTATCATAGATGCCTTTGATATAATCCACACTAGTTCCACTGGCCATATCTACAAGTGATATTACAAGAATAAAATGTTTCAAGAATAAAATTTAAAAAATAATATTTATAATTAATTAATTATTTTAATATCGCAATGCAACAACATGAGATTAGCAGATTATATCTTTAAACTAATAAAGAAAAAGTAAATTATTAATTATAGTAAATCACATAACTAAAAACTGCTTAAGAATATATTAAATAAAAGAGAGAGAGAGAAAGAGAGAGAGAGAGAGAAAAACGTGAAGTAAAATGAATAAAAGTTTCTCTACTTACAAAATGTCTCGGCAATACTTCCAATCTGATATTCGGTTCCATATTTTTTTTTGAGAGCTGTAATCGATTTCGAGCCAATAGTATACTGAAATCATAAAGACTATATAAATATTGTTACGTAATAATTAACGTCATTAATAAAATATTTATTAATAAAATTATTAATTTTGAGTATTTTAAACATGATTCATAAAAATCGAATCAATTATACTAATGAGACAGGGAGACAGTTTTTGGATGCTTCTTTATCAATAATTAATTAGTTGACAACTTTTATTTAATTTTAATAGGTATATTAAGTTGCACAATTTCAATTTATAATGTTATTTTCATAATTTTACAAGAACTATATGTTGTTACACATTAAAATTACTCACCAAATCTTCATAATTCTGAATGTGAACTTTTGTGTAGCCATAAGGAAATAGCAATAATTGTGAATAGCTATGAAATGAAATGTATGCATAGAATTTGTGAGAAATAGATCTGATATATTCAGACATGCTTTTTGTTTCTATTTCAGAGAGTGGCGCGCTTCCAGCATAATGGGAGCACGAAGAATTATATATGCTATTAGCTGAAAAAATCAAATTAGAAAAATGTGTATAAATAACATTAAGAAACATCGAACTGATCTTAAATTCATAAACTCTTCAAAAACCACAAAATAATTTTGACATTTTATTAAATTTTATTCAATCCTTGACTATTAACTAGTACAATTATCTAACATAACATAAATTCTTACTATTCCATTTGTAATCCCAGTTTCTATTAAGATCGGTGCCATAACAGGTGCCATTCGTGTTCGGCTTACGTGATTTCCTCCAAAATCGGTCCTAAAATTTAATAAATTTAAAATGTTTGAGTAATTAATTTTTACATTATAAATTAATAAACAATGCTCAATGTAATATTATAAAACGAAGCTTACCATGGTGTGCGTGTACACGTATCCATCAGGATTGAACGATGGGAAGATATACCAATCATGGCTCTCAGCCAGAGCTCTGACCTCCGGATTGTTGCTTGTCAGCAATTGATGAAGGATGTACATGACAGTTGCCGGCGAGATCCATTCCCTGGCATGAATGCCACCCTCGATAAATATTCCAGGATTGTTGGGTTTAAAGGAAACCTTGACGCCTTTGATTGGACGTCCCTCATACGTCTTGCCGCCCACGACAGTTTGTACTTTATC
>NW_012036133.1:0-310 GCF_000956235.1 Wasmannia auropunctata | reverse complement strand
AATAGTGTTGATTCTATTTGTACTAAATTTTCTTTGATACTATCGGATGATTTGAGTATTTCTTGCTTAGGGCGACGGCACATGAGAGGCGGAAGGCGGAAACGGAACGAAAGCGGAGACAAAGCGGAGCCAATCATAGCTCTTCCGCTGATTTCGTTCCGTCTTTTCTTGTTCTCTAATGTCCCACAACCCTGGTAAAAAAATTTTTCTGAATTTGTCTGAAAATTTCGCTGAAAATGCCTGAAAACATTTTTCAGGGATTTTTAGTAAGATTCGGAGCCTTTTTCAAGGAAATTCAAAGACTTTCAGC
>NW_012036132.1:0-651 GCF_000956235.1 Wasmannia auropunctata | reverse complement strand
TCAAGGGGGTCAAGAGTTACGTCGTAGCGCGGACGATAACGTTCGACGATTACACGCGATGCCTGAATGAACATATCGAAATGACTCGTAGTCAGTCGTGCATACGATCGAGGCTGCACGAGGTATACACGGTGTCCGAAACGAAAATCGCTCTGAGTCCGTATGACAACAAACGGCACATCGTACCGAATTCGACGGAGACACTACCGTGGGGACATTATCGGATACCGATGTAATGTATATATGCGTATGTATTATATCTAAGTGTGTATGCATCGAATGATACACGTATGTATGCGCGGCGTATGCATCAAATGTATCACAGTATTATAAGTATATGTATTATACGTTGCACGTTATGTATATTAATTTTTATGATATTCAATATGTCTTTTTACAATAATCAATCAATATATTGCATTTATGTCTTTTTATAATAATCAATATATTGCATTTTGTATGTATACCAACTTTTTTTATACTGTTCCATATGTAAGGTAATTGTTTATACCATTCAATATATTTTTACAATAATCAGTGTATATGTATGTTTTTTCATATTTTTTATATGTTAATTTTTATAATAATAATAATCTACATATGTTTTTTTATATTCCTACTTATGTTTATAAAAGATATGATACTGTTGGA
>NW_012036131.1:0-351 GCF_000956235.1 Wasmannia auropunctata | reverse complement strand
TTTTTTACATATCAATACACGAAACCAACTTCGTGACTAACTAACCTAATGACTATAACTGACTTAATAAATAATACTTAAACTTTATAGAAAAGTATACTATAGCCCTAAATAATTCAAAAATTCACGATATTTTGCCTACGTTATCGGGGCGTGAATAAATAAAAATTTTAATTTAAATTATAAAATAAAATTACAACAGTTTTAACGCTGCAATAGAAAACATAATATAAATAAGACAATTTTCTATAATGTATTGTGCATAACTATGTACTAATAGATTATTATTAATTTTAGTTTATGATTTAAATTGAAATTCTTTATTTTTTCACGCCCCGATAACGGCGTAGG
>NW_012036130.1:0-348 GCF_000956235.1 Wasmannia auropunctata | reverse complement strand
TTCTTCTTAGTGTATGAATTAAGTAAATATTATGGCAAGCTAATGGCTGTGAAAGAAATCAGTTTTCGAGTGAAACCACAGGAATGTTTTGGATTACTCGGCGTAAACGATGCCGGAAAGAGTACAACTTTTAGGATGCTAACGGGAGAAGAAATGTCTAATAGTGGTATAATGTACTTAAAGCAAGCTGAAATCCATTCGAATAGATTCATGGTAATAACTTGTATAGCAACTTAATTTGTTTAATGCTATTATTGTTTATAATATTAGAGGATTACTTTTTGCAGTATCTTTCTGAGATGGGATACTGTCCACAATCTGATGCTTTAATACCCTCCTTAAACACTT
>NW_012036129.1:0-446 GCF_000956235.1 Wasmannia auropunctata | reverse complement strand
TTATACGCATTAAACATTATGTTTATTAAAAATATATGAGATTACAAATATACTATATATGTGTTAATACAAATATACGAGTTTTCATTACAATGGTATCTTATAATGTCCCCACGGCAGAGTAGAATAATCGGTAGAATCAGGCACAATGTATCGCTTATCATCGTACGGACTTAGAGCGAGCTTCGTCTCGGATATCGTATACACTTCGTGCAACTTTGATCTTATGCAAGATTGCTGTCGCATCATTTCAGTTTCATCAAGCAGACATCGCACGTAATCGTTAAATGTTATCGATTTTGCTACGACATTACTCTTGACACCTTTACCTTTTTGTATCTTTTTTACCATCAACACGCAAAGCATACATCTTTGCTCTAAGCCCGACGAATTCGGTCATGATTGCGCCATTGTTTTCATCTTTCATCAGGCCTGGAACCTTTTTA
>NW_012036128.1:0-403 GCF_000956235.1 Wasmannia auropunctata | reverse complement strand
TGTGCTGAGTAAGCACGCATGGGCCGTACCCCTCGAGGCCAAGAGCGGAAGTGAGATGACTAAAGCGATCGCAGAGATAATTCGACACGATGGAAGATGCCCGAAAAATTTACAGACCGACAGGGGAAAGGAATTTTGTAACGCTAACGTGCAGAATCTCTTAAAGAAACATAACATCAATCACTATTCTACATGTTCCGTAATGAAGGCATCAATCGTTGAGCGGTTCAACCGTACGTTGAAAAACAGCAAGTGAAAGCAGTTTACACACACTGGTAACTATAGATGGATCGATTTGCTACCGCGTCTCATGTCTGAATACAACGCGCGAAAGCACGTCGAACTATCGGTATGCGACCCATCGACGTCACCCCTGCGATCGCCAACAAGCTCTTAACCACGG
>NW_012036127.1:0-651 GCF_000956235.1 Wasmannia auropunctata | reverse complement strand
ATCTGTTTTTAATTATGTTTATTTTGTCATGGAAAATAATCAGGTTCGATCGATAAAACAGATGACTTTAGGATCGGTCTTGTATTAAGGTCTTGTATTATTCGTTCCTGTAATCTGAAGGGGCGAGCTACTTATTTTGTACATATAAGCTACAGAACTTTTATACCAATGAAATGTTTACGTCAAGTGACAGCTGTACGACCCAAAAAAGGTAATTTTTTAAATTTTTTGTCGTTTTTACTACAAATTCGTAGCTCGCCTGCTTACATTTTACGTCTATTTCAATCCTGTAAAAGCGATTTCAAATCCGTTCAGTCGTTTTGGAGTTATCCTTACAACTGCAATTGTCGGTAATTCCCGATCTTTCAGCATTCTCTTAATATTTTCATATGCAATATTTTTCGAGAAGGCCCCTAATTTCCACAACAATTATCATTAAATTGAAAATCTATGTCATTGTTCAATCAAGATGTTTGTAACAAATAACTATTTACCAATATAGTAATCCCATTTTTCTCAATTAAGAGCCCTGCCTAGTCAGCCACGAACTCCGAGTTGACAGTAGCGACGCTATATCGCGGTAGAAATTAGAAGCTTCTTGTCATTATTAGGCCCGTTTTATAATATATCGGTGTTTTAAGTCATAAACCG
>NW_012036126.1:0-317 GCF_000956235.1 Wasmannia auropunctata | reverse complement strand
AGTAACCCTTGTATTTTTCTCATGTATGTTCGGCATTATCCGATGTGCACTATAGGGAGGTTGGCAAACGGATTTTGCACATTGTGTGAGTGCGGGCGTGTGTAAAACATACACATATACACACACGGTGTGCAAAATCCGATCGTCAACCTACTTATAGTGCACATCGGGTAATGTTGATCATACATGAGAAAAATACAAGGGTTACTTCAAAATGCTGTAACTTTGTGAAAAAAAATCGTAGCGACTTGTTTTTTTTTTCAAATTAAAGATAAATATTCCAACTTTATGACACTGAAAACCGCATCCCCGAGAAA
>NW_012036125.1:0-643 GCF_000956235.1 Wasmannia auropunctata | reverse complement strand
ACTGTGCTATTTTCTAGTTTTATTCATGCCGATCAAAAGTCTCCATGGGCCGAAGCCATGAAAATGGACAGTTTTTTTGCTACGGCATCCTGAACATGACGATTATTGCGTTTATGTATATACACTGCTCAAAAAAATTATGGCATAGAAAAATTTTGAGCAAAAATTGGTCAACTTTGGTTAACGGTAACTCCGCGAAAAAGCATCATAAAATGATGAATTTTTTTCAAATAAAAGCTTGAAATCTCTACTTTAAAATACTGTGAGTCGATTTTAAATTTAATGCGCCCCTGTTGTTGTAAACTTTTAAATCTGAGAGCATGTTTGCCACACTGAAAATTGCAAAGTTTGAACGAGTGCACGGACTTGCTAAAATTTTTCCCGAGGATGCGGTTTCCAGCGTCATAAAGTTGGAATCTTTCCTTTTAATTTGAAAAAAAAAGAAGTAGCTACAATTTTTTTTCACAAGCATTTTGACACAGCATTTTGAAGTAACCCTTGTATTTTTTTCATGTATGATCGGCATTATCCGATGTGCACTATAGGGAGGTTGGCAAACGGATTTTGCACATTGTGTGAGTGCGGGCGTGTGTAAAACATACACACATACACACACGGTGTGCAAAATCCGATCATCAACCTA
>NW_012036124.1:0-402 GCF_000956235.1 Wasmannia auropunctata | reverse complement strand
CAAGGCCAGTTGAATATTACACAGCGAGATTATGCCATTTTCGCTATATGGACACCAAAAATCATAAAGATAGTGCATGTTAAAAGAGACCATGATTTTTGGCAAAATAAAATGTTGCCTTTTTTGGATAGGTTTTATTTTGACTGTATGCTTCCAGAAATTTTGGACAGTCGGCATAATAGACATATGCCCATTAGAGAACCAGAATATATTTTGGAAGCAAAAGAAAAGTCCAAAATAGTAGGCAATTGGAATACTAAACGTCAAAATGTTACGACGTGTACCAATAAAGAATTGTTACAAGAAAACAAAAAATTAAAATGTTTAGATATTCCAAAAGAAACTACAACTGTTACTGATGCTGTTGCTATTGCTTCAGAGGAAGAAGACTGCATTTTAGTT
>NW_012036123.1:0-396 GCF_000956235.1 Wasmannia auropunctata | reverse complement strand
TGGTTGGGTGCTTCTCCTGACGGACTTCTCGATGAAGATGGTCTGGTTGAAATCAAATGTCTTCTATCAGCTCAAAACATAACAACGGAAAAAGATATATATGAGTTTCCAATAAAAAATATTTTTGATAAAAAAGACAAAAATAAAATGAATCAAAATCACCACTATTTTTATCAAGTACAAGGCCAGTTGAATATTACACAGCGAGATTATGCCATTTTCGCTATATGGACACCAAAAATCATAAAGACAGTGCATGTTAAAAGAGACAATGATTTTTGGTAAAATAAAATGTTGCCTTTTTTGGATAGGTTTTATTTTGACTGTATGCTTCCAGAAATTTTGGACAGTCGACATAATAGACATATGCCCATTAGAGAACCAGAATATATTTTG
>NW_012036122.1:0-543 GCF_000956235.1 Wasmannia auropunctata | reverse complement strand
AGGAGAGATTTGTTGACAGCATCTAATTTCGGAGTCGTGTGTCGTAGGAGACCAACAACGTCTTGTGTACCGATCTGTAAAAAATATTTTGTTTCCTCCATCTGTTAGTACTGAAGCTATAATATATGGTCGCGATATGGAGGAAACAGCAAAACAAGCTTTAGCTGTAAAATTAAATAAAGAAATTAGACCATGTGAATTGTTCATAGATCGTGACAATCCTTGGTTGGGTGCTTCTCCTGACGGACTTCTCGATGAAGATGGTCTGGTTGAAATCAAATGTCTTCTATCAGCTCAAAACATAACAACGGAAAAAGATATATATGAGTTTCCAATAAAAAATATTTTTGATAAAAAAGACAAAAATAAAATGAATCAAAATCACCACTATTTTTATCAAGTACAAGGCCAGTTGAATATTACACAGCGAGATTATGCCATTTTCGCTATATGGACACCAAAAATCATAAAGACAGTGCATGTTAAAAGAGACAATGATTTTTGGTAAAATAAAATGTTGCCTTTTTTGGATAGGTTTTATTT
>NW_012036121.1:0-386 GCF_000956235.1 Wasmannia auropunctata | reverse complement strand
TGCACGACTGACTACGAGTCATTTCGATATGTTCATTCAGGCATCGCGTGTAATCGTCGAACGTTATCGTCCGCGCTACGACGTTACTCTTGACCCCCTTGATCTTTTTGGTGTCCCTCATACCGTCCACCCTCACCGCGTACATCTTCGCCCTGAGCCCGACGAATTCCATCATTATCGCGCCATTATTCTCGTCCTTCATCAAACCCGGCACTTTTTTATTCGCGCGAGGCGTACCGTACGCGTTGTCTATGGGATAATCGCTCGTGTCGAATCGATTGATATCACGTTTCATCGTCTCGTAAACATCCTCGCACTCGAGATGGTATATGAGACTGTCCGTGTCGGTGTACATGACCTTGCACTTGTCGCGGTACAGCGGCAAC
>NW_012036120.1:0-383 GCF_000956235.1 Wasmannia auropunctata | reverse complement strand
ACATTACATCGGTATCCGATAATGTCCCCAGTGTCTCCGTCAAATTCGGTACGATGTGCCGTTTGTTGTCATACGGACTCAGAGCGATTTTCGTTTCGGACACTGTGTATACCTCGTGCAGCCTCGATCGTATGCACGACTGACTACGAGTCATTTCGATATGTTCATTCAGGCATCGCGTGTAATCGTCGAACGTTATCGTCCGCGCTACGACGTTATTCTTGACCCCCTTGATCTTTTTGGTGTCCCTCATACCGTCCACCCTTACCGCGTACATCTTCGCCCTGAGCCCAACGAATTCCATTATTATCGCGCCATTATTCTCGTCCTTCATCAAACCCGGCACTTTTTATTCGCGCGAGGCGTACCGTACGCGTTGTCTA
>NW_012036119.1:0-467 GCF_000956235.1 Wasmannia auropunctata | reverse complement strand
TAAAGAAAAGAATAGTAAAGTATTAAGACACTTATGATTTTTCCTCAATTTGTGATATTCCTAATATATGATTATGCTTGCATATTGCTAGCATTTTGCTATCTGGGTATTTATTATTTTTTCATGTGTCAGTAATAGGGACGTTCTTATCTTGTACAATGTATAGCATATCATTGATCGGTACTTTTATATGCGTATCACCTATCAGTGACATGGACACAAGCATGTGTCACAAATTGGGACAATTTCAAATTCATGTGTCACTAAATGGTACAAAAACAATGTTTATAAAGAAATAATAATAAAAGTTAAAAAATTTAATTTTTTCTGAATCTTAAATATTCAAATTTTCCAATAACATTTATTTCATGTACTTATTGTGACATATGTATTAATAATTTATTAATTAATTGTTACGACGAGGTTCACTAATTGGGACATTTACCTTAACTCCCATAAAACTACGA
>NW_012036118.1:0-957 GCF_000956235.1 Wasmannia auropunctata | reverse complement strand
GTGCTCTTCCGATCTATAATTATGCTGCTAACGATGACAAATCGAGCCATTGCTTACTGATATCTTACGAGGCAACTATATCGACGATCCTTCCATCGATTAATTCTAGCTATTATTAAGCTAAAAAGAAATAAAAAGTAAACACCCAAAGTTAAGTTTATATTAAGGAATATTGTGAACAAATTGAAAACGTCACAAAATACATATTTCTGTAATTAATGCATATGTCACTAATCGGTAATAAAATATTTGTATGTCTTTGTTACTGACAGTCGAAGTAAATATAACATAAAATGATGAAAACGTTCTTATTTTTAAAGAAGCCATGTAAATTTATAAATATCAATCATCATTGAATTAAGGAATAGCATCAATATTGTAATAAATCCTCCCAAAATTTAGAGAATTAATATAACTTCAAGTTCTTAAACTGTAAATTATCATGCTTCAGTCAGTAATAAGGACACTCATATGATTCTGTACCATCTTGTGATAGCCGGTAAAGTTCCTAATCCAAGTCTTTTGCTTGAGCTCGAGAAAGACGGACGTTTTGTTTTGGCTCGAGCGAATGCATCATTTTTTAAAATTTGGTAACGAGTCTTGCCGGATGTTCCACTCGTGCATTGTAAGCTGGGCCAAGATTATCCCTGTACAGAGGACCAAGGCCCTTATAAGAAAGGAAGAAGTTCTTAACCCATCTTAATTGTCACAGGTAAGTGCGAGTAGATTCAGATATTGCGTGTGTCAAAAGAAAGATTGTGTGTCAACAGGAAACATTGAAAGCACTTTCATCCGAAGTAGAACTTAAAGAAAAGAATAGTAAAGTATTAAGACACTTATGATTTTTCCTCAATTTGTGATATTCCTAATATATGATTATGCTTGCATATTGCTAGCATTTTGCTATCTGGGTATTTATTATTTTTTCTGTGTCAGTAATAGGGACGTTCTTATCTT
>NW_012036117.1:0-459 GCF_000956235.1 Wasmannia auropunctata | reverse complement strand
AAATCACGTTGGAAAAAGTCCTTCGAAATCAGTCCTCTTTCCGCGGCTCAATAGAAATAAGTATAACAAATATATTTATTTAGAAACTTTATTTAGAAACCCTAAAATTATAAAATGAAACAAATTTAACTGTAACTTCTCAATTACTTTTGTTATTAACTTAATTTTTAACTCAGTTAATTTTATTATGGACTAACTTGTATCTTAACTAATTTAAATTTTTAGACTGTTAACTTTAACTTAACATAGTTAGAAAAATATTAACTTACCCAACCCTGCCAAAAAGTATCGAAATGAATAAACTATAAAAAGGGCTTCCAGTTCGAGTATGGCATTAATCTAAATTTATAGTTACAGATATTGAGCATGGGGGAACGACTCACCCAATCCAAGTCCTGAACCGTAGTTATATTTGGTCAGATATATCGATATTACTTCCAAGAGAGATTATGTGATTTT
>NW_012036116.1:0-951 GCF_000956235.1 Wasmannia auropunctata | reverse complement strand
ATACTCGGTAAAAGAAAAACAACTTTATAGAAAGATAAGATAGTGTTCATATATTTCGCAAATTTTTTAGTATATAATATATATTTTCTATTTTCTTATAAAATAAATTGTACGTTATAAATTGTAGTAATTAAATAATATTGTTATATACTTGTAATGATGATTATTTGTAATGATGATTACTTGTAATGACACTTGTATACTTGTAATGACACATTTTAATTTTTAAATTCTATAATAAGATAAAGTAAAAAAATTTAAAAAAAACACACATAAAAAAAAGAGAACCGTCAATTATGGTTGGCGGGGGTGGTGGAGGGTCTCTACAGGTTGATCTATTTTTATTGAATAAAATTTTGGTTTTACCGATTTTAGAAAGTTTAAAATATAAAAATCAATATTTTAATCATAAAAAATGCGAAATCAAATTATCCAAAATGTGTTTAATTATGATAATGTACGATAAAATTGGAACAACCTTATTAAAATAAGAGGATCGCCGATTAAAGTCGGTGCAGGGGGAGAGCTTCTACAAATTGATTTGCTTTCATCGAATAAATATTCGATAAAAGCGGAGAGACGAGAAATGTAGTTGGTCGAATTAATAAGAAAAGATTGAGTTAATCACAGTAGAGTTTAAATTTCATTTTTGAAATATATAATTGTATCGGATAATATCGATGAGTGGCTGAAAATGTGATGACCAGCCAATTCATCTGATCTGTATTTTAATTTTCTATCCATTTCTTATTTCAGAAAGCAGAAAAATTTTACTTAAAAGGCCAAAGATTCAACATTTAATAGAAAAACACTGTGATTGACTGAAGATTAGGAAGATAGGAAGGAAATTCAAAAAACATTTTGATATAAGTAGAATAATATTTAATTTTTGTTTTATGAAAATACATCTCTCTTTTACATATGCACACAAACCTGTCTCTTATACACATC
>NW_012036115.1:0-428 GCF_000956235.1 Wasmannia auropunctata | reverse complement strand
CAACAATACTTGGTAAAAGAAAAACAAGTTTATAGAAAGATAAGATAATGTTCAAATATTTCGCAAATTTTTTAGTATATAATATATATTTTCTATTTTCTTATAAAATAAATTGTACATTAAAAATTGTAGTAACTAAATAGTAATGTTATATACTTGTAATGATACACACTTTAATTTTTAAATTCTATAATAAGATAAAATAAAAAAATATAAAAAAAACACACATAAAAAAAGAGGACCGCTAATTATGGTTAGCGGGGGTGGTGGAGGGCCTCTACATGTTGATTTGATTTTAAATAAAATAATACCGAATAAAATTTTTGTTCAAATTTAAAATAAAATTTAATTCATAATTAGGAAAATATCAAGTTTAGTCAAAATATGTAATGTCAACGATACTCGGTAAAAGAAAAACAACTTTATAG
>NW_012036114.1:0-931 GCF_000956235.1 Wasmannia auropunctata | reverse complement strand
CATTTATGGTGCGTCTCCAGATGTCGTGTTATTGGCGGCTACGGGCAAGCTAGTGAAAACTGCTCGTCGGTGGTTTGAGCTGAACACAGGTGTTGTGAATGATACGTGGCCTTCTTTCAAGCAAGCCATTTCGAGTCGTTTTCAAAGAGACACTCTTCATCACGTTACGTTCAAGAAGACGGAAGCTCGTAGATGGAACTTCGCCAGAGAATCTTTTCAAGATTACGCTATGGAAAAACTAGCGATGATGCAAACTTTGAATTTGCCGGATCGTGACGCGATACATTTATTGGTCAATGGGTTTAACCATACCGGAATAAGAAGCACCGCCGCAGCTTTACCGGCGGATAGCATAGACTCGTTTCTCAAACGTATGCATGACGTCACTGCTTCTTATAATTTTTCTGCTACGTCCAACGAGCCGGGTACGAAAACAACGTTTTTTGCCAACAAGCTAGAGAGAGACAAAGTTAAGTCTACCACGAAGGATGCCGCAGTCAGTTCCAGTCAAGACGGGAAGCCGAGCAAGGATCTTTTCTTCATTTATTGCAAGAAGAAAGGCCATACCCGGGATGATTGTTTCAAGTTGAAGAGAAAAGAGCAGAGCCGATCGTCAGTGACTCCCTCTCAACCGTCTACGGTAGCTGCAACCGAGGATACTACTAGCGCCACCACTTCAGAGAAATCAGTTGTGAGTGCAGCCATGAGGCGGGATAACAGTCTTGAGTTAAGTGACACCCGCGTACAGGTTTCTTTTCTTAATAAAATACCATGTGATCTTGTTGCGTTGTTGGATACCGGTAGTCCAACCTCCTTTTTGCGATCTTTTGTATTTGAGAAATTCTTTGATCGAACGTCGCTCGATAAAACAAATCGGTTATATGTTGGTTTAAATAATTTACCGATTTCTTTGCTTGGTTCTGTCGCATCG
>NW_012036113.1:0-491 GCF_000956235.1 Wasmannia auropunctata | reverse complement strand
CGAGAATGCCTCACCTCAGTTTTGTGCCATGTTTGCTGAGCAGTTCCGGCAACAACAAGAGATTTTGACACAGATACTTTCTGCGTTGACTCTCGGGCAAAATCAAATACCGGCTCAACCGGCATCTTCGCCTCGAGCATCAAACGCTCAGATGTCGGCTTCAATACGTATCAGCCTGCAAGAAATTCAGTAATCTCAACGGTTTCGCCGGGACAAGCGGTTAAATTGTTGATTTCTCAGTTGCCAGAGTTTAGTGGTTTGGAGGAAGATAACGTGGAGCTATGGTTACAAAAAGTGGATCGTGTTTCTCACATTTATGGTGCGTCTCCAGATGTCGTGTTATTGGCGGCTACGGGCAAGCTAGTGAAAACTGCTCGTCGGTGGTTTGAGCTGAACACAGGTGTTGTGAATGATACGTGGCCTTTTTTCAAGCAAGCCATTTCGAGTCGTTTTCAAAGAGACACTCTTCATCACGTTACGTTCAAGAAGAC
>NW_012036112.1:0-1274 GCF_000956235.1 Wasmannia auropunctata | reverse complement strand
GTATGAACAATTGACAAAATGGCGACGCTTGAAAAAAAGTACTTTGATTTTCAATAAAAAATTTTTAATTTTCACGGTCCAGAAAAATAGTAATTTTAAAGATATCAAAAAGTTTTTAGGTCAAACGATAGCCAAATATGTACACTATAAGTGTGCAAAAGTACAAGTCGATCGGCCCAGTAGTTGTGAAAAAAAATACACGCCCGATTTGAAAAATGTCGTTTCGAGAAAAACGCGTTTAAAGTTTCTCATGCGGTTATAAGGTGGATAATGAATAATTTATAGCTTAATCAGCTATACCAGGGCCGTACAGGATACCTTTCTCAGCTATATATAGCACTATTTGGCTATGTAAAGAAATATTACCTGACACGCAAAAAATCTGTTTACTGCATAGAAATCACGAGCAACGAGCCGCATGGACGCGCGCGGGGGCTACGTCTTTAAACCTCTATAGCTCGGTTAATTTGACGAATTTCATCTTAATATTTTAGACCCATTTTTAAGATCCTAAACTATAAGAAAATGCAACAAAAAAGAAATCGATTTTTTAAACCGGTCACACTAGAAACCCCCCTTAAAGAAGAATATTGAAATAATTATATAAAAATCGACTCGTGTCGCTAGAGAATTGCATCATCCATATAGGGAGGATCAATGCCATCTACCTAATTAGTGTAATACTGTGGTAATACCTTTTATGCATTTAATTATGCTGCAATGGGTGCGTTCAGGGGAACGCTATTTGTTCCTGGCGACAATTTTTCTCAGAATTCTTCATTTAATTATTCAGAATTTTTCATATATTAAATTTATGAAAATTTCTTCATAAATATCTCAAAATTATTCAGATTTGTTAAGTTTTCTTCAGAATCCCTTACGAAAAAGACGCACGGGCTAGAGATTGTAATTCATGTAGTTATTGTAATCCCTCACAAAAATATTATATTCGACGGACCACACGCGTGTATAAGTTATTGTAATACGAATATTACGGTATTTACGGTGGCCAACTTATTACAGTAGCCACATTACAAGGCATTAATATTTGTGTGTAGTTATTGTAATATTTTCCTATAGTTATTGTACTATTTGGATTAGACGAATTACAATCCCTAGCCGGTGCGTCTTTTTCGTAAGGGATTATAGAATGAGAAATCTTAAAATATATCAGAACTGAACTTTTTCAAATTTTTTAGTTTTTTTTTTTTTTTAGATATAAAATGAGAAATCTTATAATATATTAGAACTAAAAGATCGGAAGAGCACACGTC
>NW_012036111.1:0-1265 GCF_000956235.1 Wasmannia auropunctata | reverse complement strand
GTAAAGGAATTATATTCTTAAATTGACAATTGATTTTTGTGATTTGGGTTTGTATTGGGACATTAAACTAACTTATATTATTAACATAAAACTTTATTTTACAAATAATAAATATGAGTTACGTCGGCGACAACACGCTCAGCTTCAATCTCACCGACGCGTGCAAAAAGCATGCCGCAGTTCCCGCTCTGCCACAACGACAACCTACTCTATTATTACTGCCGCGCGTTAATAGTCTAGCGATGCAATTGATGAGACTCGTAATAGACACCAATGTATTGATACTGTCATCGGGTGCTGGATCAAAGTGTTCCAGTTTCATCTGCAAACGATAGGGAACCTCATTCGATAAAAGGTCCAGCAGCTTCGCTCGCACTGTCTGCCGTATTATATCCTCGCACGTAACTATCGCTGTACACATGTCTTCGTACTCCCAGGCTCGCGGTTTAGCCAAGTCTAACAAGTAAATCTGCAATACACGAGGAATAATGGAATGTATGGGATACATGTTACAAATATTTCAAATAAAATTAAATGAATAATAAACTAAATTGTAGTTACTAATAAAAATAATAAATAAAATATAATAAGTAAATTAAATCGTAGTTACTAAGAGTTATATATATATAATTTATCATCGCTTGCGTCTAATTTTTTATAGCAGTAGAAAATTTACCCTCAAGTTGTTAATGCCATCCCTGGTCAAAGCAGCTAGATATCATGAATACATCACAGGAGACTTCTTGCTCTTGGTCAAAGTATGCACAAAGTCCAGCAAATTCCACGAGTTTTGGTTTGTGTGGTGTACACCTTGCAGGATATCGGACATACCTATTTAATGATACAATACATACATTTAAGGGGGGTTTCTAGTGTGAACGTCCGTTTTTAAGGTGATTTTTCAGAATTAATTTTATAAAAATGGTTAAAGTTATAGATGTAAGATTTTGTTTTAACATTTATACATATTTTGAAGTAACATCTAAAATTTTTTTAATGCTTTTTATTGAGAATTACACACGGCACAAATGAATGCGCAGGTCATGTTTTGAAATTCCTCTTCTATCGGGCGTAGTAATTGCGGCCCTCCTCGTCATCTCAAATAAACGAGCTTTTTTTTATTTTATTCCTTATAAATGTAATTATCGTTCGACCTACTAATAAATAATTGTATGAACAATTGACAAAATGGCGACGCTTGAAAAAAAGTACTTTGATTTTCAATAAAAAATTTTTAATTTTCACGGTCCAGAAAAATAGTAATT
>NW_012036110.1:0-509 GCF_000956235.1 Wasmannia auropunctata | reverse complement strand
ATTTGATTTGAATTTGTATCACTTATGCGCCTATTTATAATCAATTTTGTTGAACTTCAGCCAATACTTCTTGGAATATCAATAGATAAATGTTGAGAGTTGATTATATATTCATAACTTTGTTGCTTGATTGCGAGGTGCGCACGTGTAATTGCAAGGTGATCGAAAAACTCAGATAAAGTTCACCTTAAAAGATTTCAAAAATAGGTATCCAAGATTTCATTGAAACGTACGTAGCTCCAAACTAAAACTGGATTACATAATATCACAAATTAAATTGACAAGCAATTTAATAATTTGTATGTCAATGTGCGTCTTACTAAATTCTGTAGTAACTATAATTAATTGTTGCGAAAAATATTACTAATTCAACCTGGCTGCGTAGTTGCCTAAATTTGAGTTGCATAAATTATGATATGTTCATGAATAATTTATATCATTAGCATATACATCTAGCTATATCTCTTATTTAAATTTAGATTTATTTATGATTATTTTTTTTCACATGC
>NW_012036109.1:0-752 GCF_000956235.1 Wasmannia auropunctata | reverse complement strand
TGTTCATATTACATTTATAATTATAATAATTTTTATTTTATTACAACGCTATATACATTTATTTTAAATTTTTAATAGAGCATTGATTATGTACTGAAGTTAATTCTGATTCATGATAAATATTAAATACATATTATAGTATCATCATATTAAATTAAAAACACACCTTTTGAACCCCCTAAATATATGGCGTATGAGAGCGTTTTGATATGATCAATGGTTTTAAACCCTCATTGAAGGAATATGCATGCATAGTGCCTAGTATTTTGTCAATGAGAAGTGACGCAAAATTTTCACGCACAAATTTCTGCCCCCTGCGATATTTATCCATGTCCAACCATTCAGGTACCTGCATCGGTGACTGACAATCCCCTGAGCGAAAAGAGGCCGGAATGAGATCTAACAATGATTTTGGTACGTTCGGAAAGAATGCGGCGATATTATCGTTTATCTACATGCACTGTGTCGTACAGTCCACATATCGAAATTGTTCGGAAATAATTCGAATGTGCTCTTAAATATTATCACGTGTCTATATTCTTGTACGTATCTATACTTGAATTTTTCAAAGAGTTTTCTGAGTCTCCAGTTTTTGTAGACATATTGTTAGGAACCGTCATTTTACAGAAAAATTTTTGTTGTACAAACGAAAAGTGCAGTTGGAAGATATCATTTGATTTGAATTTGTATCACTTATGCGCCTATTTATAATCAATTTTGTTGAACTTCAGCCAATACTTCTTGGAATATCA
>NW_012036108.1:0-514 GCF_000956235.1 Wasmannia auropunctata | reverse complement strand
TTTTTAAATAAAAATTAAATTTTATTATATTTTCCTTACTCCCTACCTAGCTTACTGAATCCTCTGGCATCCTACCCGAATCTTTTCCATGTAAAAGAAATATTTTCCTTAAACTAGTACCCAACATACCCCCCCCTCCCTCCCCACTTCCCACCGAACAAATACCCCTAACCCCATCAATACACCTACCAACAACCCTTAACCTCTATCTACACAATACCCTTAACAATGTACGCCTACTTCACATACATACATAAAACACTAATGATTAATTAAAACTATTAACTATGTATACTAATCGATCTTATACATATTATATATGTATATATAAAGAATATTAATGATTAATAAAGGCTGTTAATTATGTATACTAATGATATATACATATTATATATGTATATATAAAGAATATTAATGATTAATAAAGGCTGTTAATTATGTATACTAATGATATATACATATTATATATGTATATATAAAGAATATTAATGATTAATAAAGGCTGTTAATTATA
>NW_012036107.1:0-326 GCF_000956235.1 Wasmannia auropunctata | reverse complement strand
TTCAATCTGTAAGTAACACGTAAATATAGTGTTTGTATTAAACAAGATACTGTGCATCAATTCTACAACCACCAAAACCGAGTCCTTCCCACGTTACACCCCAGCCACGGTGTAACAAATCAAAATATTATTTCAAGTATATTTATTTATCATATATATATTTAAGTATCATCCGTATCATAGAATAGTTGGTAAAAGTAATAGAAATTAATTTAAATATAGTAAGTTTGCAATTATTGTTATAAATTCTACTTATAAACTTTTTATAACAATAATGTTATAAACTAAAGGAAAATAATATTAAGATCGGAAGAGCACACGTCTGA
>NW_012036106.1:0-432 GCF_000956235.1 Wasmannia auropunctata | reverse complement strand
GTCTCGCGAATCTAGAATATTAATAGGAATTTCTTTTGTTTCTTTTATTTTAGGAATTGGCGGTCTAGTTTCTTTTATAACTTTTCTACTTGGGGTTTTACTTCGCGATCTTTTGTTTGTTAAATTTTTAGTTTGTTTCTTACGACAAGCAGGACTTTGTTTTTTATCTTTTTTATCTTTATTTAATTTAGCAGGTATTTTTATAGGATATGGTTTTGCTTTATACGTTGGAGGAGAAAATATTTTTTCTATTTCGCTGTCACTCGTCTCATTGCTTGAAGTTTTTTGTTCGCGATAATCCAACAATCTACTTTCTATTTCATAATCCATCTTGTCGTCATTATCTATTTCCATTGCTTTCGACTCCTTTTTATTCAGCGGTATGGCTTCTTCTAATTCTTCAATTAAATCTTCATCATCAGGTGGCTTTTG
>NW_012036105.1:0-707 GCF_000956235.1 Wasmannia auropunctata | reverse complement strand
GCAGAGTGTCGATGTTATCAATTTTTGACATAAATTTGCAATTTATTTGAATAATACATTATTAAGATTATAATTTTTATTATATAAATGCTTTATAAATAAGTATAAATACTTATAATGCTATAATATCAAATATATTGCCGCAAAATTATATTTTTTTTCCAACTGTTTTATCATTTCTCTGGATAATCAAACTCGTGTGGTAACTATAAAAAATGCAGTTTTTAAATAAAATTAACTATTAACAAGATATAATACATATAAATTACAATGTACATGTCTAAAAAACATTGATCTATTAATAAATCATAAAATTAATGTTATATTTTAAAACTTAAAAATGTAAAAACGGATAAGGCTCTTATGAATAAACAATTCGAAAATCAGGAAGAAGCGTTAAAGAGCCAAACGCAGGGTGAACTTTGCTTAAGTGATTATAATTCTCACATCAATAACTTAAGAATAAATCCATAAATTACAATACAACGAACAATATCAAAACCTCTCGGGACCTCTAGGGACGTTTCGACCCTAAATATGTGGTCATCTTCAGAGAGGTAGGCGGTAACGCATTATATATGAAACATAACTTACAAAATCTTCTTATCTTCTTATAATACTATTAATGTTATATTATTGACTAATTGCTTAAATTTTAGCAATTACTAAACATGCCCGCTAAGTCCCGTAAGGGGGTCGGTCTTTAA
>NW_012036104.1:0-348 GCF_000956235.1 Wasmannia auropunctata | reverse complement strand
AATATTCCACGTTAATTATATAAGAATGTTTTCAGCTTCGCGAGCGTAGATTGTTTCGCACAATAAATTACTTATTATTTTTCTGTTTTTTCACATGTAGGCTAATTTCGTAATAGACAGCTAAACTTTAGGAGCGTATTCTATTCATTTTAAGCCTTACAATTCGTGCAAATATCGTCATTTTTTCAATTACACATATCTGTCTTCTTTTGTTGCAATAAAAAATACAATATACAAACATAATCTACATCTTTAGTGTCGAATATTTCCACGTTAATTATATAAGAATGTTTTCAGCTTCGCGAGCGTAGATTGTTTCGCACAATAAATTACTTATTATTTTTCTGT
>NW_012036103.1:0-413 GCF_000956235.1 Wasmannia auropunctata | reverse complement strand
TGGGATGGATGGAAATTTTCCATTATAGATCTCGACGTGAGAAACAAAAAAGGTCCTTTGCACCAACCTCCTATCTCGCACCGTTTAGCCTGTGGACTTTTTGAAATTATCAAGAAAAATTTTTTTTTGAATTTGGGATGGATGGAAATTTTCCTTTATAGATCACGACGTGAGGAACAAAAAAGGTCCTCTGCCCCAACCTCCTATTTCGCACCGTTTAGCCTGTGGATTCTTTGAAATTTTCAAAAAAAACTTTATTTTTAATTTTGGATAGGTGGCAATTCTCCATTATATATCTCGACGAGAGGAACAAGAAAGTTCCTTTGCATCAACCTCCTATCTCGCACCGTTTAGCCTGTGGACTTTTTGAAAATTTTTAAAAAACTTTTTATTTTGATTTGAAGAGCACACGT
>NW_012036102.1:0-362 GCF_000956235.1 Wasmannia auropunctata | reverse complement strand
CAAGAAATTAATAGTTTACGAGATGTTTCATATTATATATCGAAATATGGCATAATAAAGTATTAAATATTTCGTAAATTATTGATTTTTCGATAACTTTACCTTAATACTTTTATATGCAGAATAATTAGAGGAATCGTGTTATTTAAAAAAATAGATAATTCCGTTTAAAAAAATCAATGTGATCTTGATCTGATCTTAACAACGCCACTCAAAATAAAATTAATGATATTTTCTTATGTACCCTCCCAAACCGTACAATTTTATTTGAAACTTTTTCCATATCTATCATATTTTTCGAGAAATCTTAATGTATTATTTAAGAATATATTTCGGATTCGTCATTTTGAAATGTATACTTC
>NW_012036101.1:0-1163 GCF_000956235.1 Wasmannia auropunctata | reverse complement strand
TTCTTTTGCCATTAGACTTACTAATGTAAATTCGTTTTAGCGGAGAAGGTTTGTATCCTCTTTGTTTTAATAGCTTTATTCCTTGAAACTTTGTGTTGCAAGTTGACCATAGTTGACGATCTATACCTGCTGTGTTTTTTCCTTGATTTTCAGTCACTCTCTTAACAGCCAAAGCTTTGCCACTAAAAGAGCGTGTGAGCAGATGTTGTAAAGCTTTCACCTTACCCCATCTTCCTTGTTGAACAGCCTTAACAATACGCCTTTGTAGCCTCATGACAACTTTTTGACATTTCTTCCAGGGTAACTGGTTCCATGTTTCGGTGTTGTTGGTAGGTGCACTTACAGTTTTACTTGTATCATCTGCTTTCCTACCTTAAGTGGTTGACAAAGTTTCTTGTCACGAGGGACAAAATGGAAGTCTGCTCGTTTTCACGCGAATTAATGTTGCAAATTCTATCCATTTCGTTACAAAATAGCATTCGCTTTCTCCATTTTCCTTTACCTGCACATCCATCAGCATTCCTTGCGGTTTGCTTGCCATGTAGGCGGAAATACAGGCTTACCCTGTTCCTCCAGTCATACAGCAGTGGGTTAGGTGGCTTCTCTATACCGGTGGAATTATTATTTGCGTACATCCAGAAATGAAAAATGTAACTTATCCACATTACCTTTTGGTCAGAGCTTATCAGCATCTTTAGCTCTTTCATCGTATCGGTACTTATAAAGCTTCACTTAAGTTCACCATACCACTTAGCCTAGCCCTCCAACCACATGATGCTTGCAGTTTATGCCATTCTCACGATTGAGCATCTTCTTTTTCAAGAGGAGGTTCATTGTCCGCATCGCTCGGCACCAACCGGTTGCCCGATTTGCACTGATACGTAGACTCAGATGGCAAAACATCTGGTTTAATAAGTTTTAGAATCCTTTCAGTTTCTTTCTGAAGGAATTCCTCTCCATTTAAACAATATGACCAAAGACTTTCAGGTCGCACCATTTCTGCTATATATCTATTTCCGTGAGAATCCTTGCAGAGAACATCAACAATACTTTGTTTATCAGAGGCAACTTCGGGATCCATAATAGTGCTAAGAAACTCAACTTCTTGTATTGCATTTATCTCAGTAAACAGATCGGAAGAGCACACGTCTGAACTCCAGTCA
>NW_012036100.1:0-447 GCF_000956235.1 Wasmannia auropunctata | reverse complement strand
CGTGTGCTCTTCCGATCTGCTATGAAGAATTTTCTTCTCCATAGGAATATGCTTTATAAGCCATTCATGGTTAATGTTATCAAAACATCCTTTGATATCACCTTCGAGTATCCATTGAAGTTGATTGCGACTTGCCAATAACAAATGGCTAGCGACAATAGCATCTGCGCAGGATCTTTTGGGTCTAAAGCCGTAGGAGTGTCGGTCACTGATTGTTTCAGCTACCGGTTCCAACGCCAGCAGATATAATGCTTGCATGGCTCTATCTTTTATCGTGGGTATTCCAAGAGGTCTTCTTTTGCCATTAGACTTACTAATGTAAATTCGTTTTAGCGGAGAAGGTTTGTATCCTCTTTGTTTTAATAGCTTTATTCCTTGAAACTTTGTGTTGCAAGTTGACCATAGTTGACGATCTATACCTGCTGTGTTTTTTCCTTGATTTTCAGT
>NW_012036099.1:0-952 GCF_000956235.1 Wasmannia auropunctata | reverse complement strand
TTGTTTGGTAATTGTTATTTAACATTAATAAATCGAACAGGACAAGGTATAACAGTCTCTCTCGCTATCCATTTATTTATATTGCGATAATTATCGACGATGTCTGGAATCTGTATATGCGGTATTTGCTAGTTAGGACTTAAAAATCGGACTAAATTATTACAATTGTTTAAAATTCAGTATTTAACAATCCGAGTAAAAATATTGATAGTTTACTTGTTTGATATTTGTTATTTAACGCTAATTAATAAAACGGAACAAGTTCCATGTTCTTATGTTATTTTCGGTAAACAACAAAGATATAATAATATGCATTATACGTATCATGTGCTTTACAAAACTCAGCCGTTAAGAGCTAGCAGGAGAAACAGGCAAACTCATTTACATCTCATTCACGGTGCAGATACATATCTATACTTTACCATATTTTGTTTCTTAGAAGTGTAATATTTTGTTATAAGCCGTCTTTTAGCTTATTTCTTGCGAAGATGTACGTTACATCTTTCCTAAACCAACAATATTTTTTATAATATTTCATTTTACAAATTTATGTTTACCAAAAAGTAGTAAGATCCTACCAAAACTCTTTAAAAAAAAAAAAGAAAAAGATTACACCAAGTATATAAAAAAGTATCGTACGTTACATCCTTCCTAAATCAAAGATATTATTTTAACAAATAAAAATTGTCCCAAAACAAATATGAGATCAGACAAGTTGTCTAGTATTTGATTAGACATAGAAACATAAATATTTTTTTAATAAACCGTTTAACCATTCAAAAGTACATGTAGCAAAAGTTTAATGACATTGTCTTTCAAAATATTTTTAAGTTTCACAAAACAGGCTTAAAGTAACTAAAATGACCAATGGGATCACAGTGAAGCAAAAACTTGGCGTGCCCGGATTGCATTAATATTTAATTGATAAGAGATCTGAAGAGCACACGTCTGA
>NW_012036098.1:0-566 GCF_000956235.1 Wasmannia auropunctata | reverse complement strand
TCTTTTCACGAACTCGATCTCAAGATCTCAGTATTGACTGCATCAATTTTATTCGCAATGGTCGCAATCGAAAGTTTGTATCGATATTATATCAGAAAATGTCGCTAGATCTTGTATTGCTGTTATAATTTCTGAGATATTTGAATTGAAAGTATGTTTGACATAAGAATTCCAGATAAAGCTATGGCAGCGTCACAACATTTGCGCAATGAAGTAACACGCAGATTTCTAGGTACTTGGCGTCGCGCCGCTACCGCGTCGCTTGATTTTACACAATAAAAGTATTACTATCTCCTTGTACTTTAAATGAAAGATTTGATATCAATAAAAGGTGCAAGTTATAAACCCATAAAAATTACGTTTCCTTACTTAAGTCATAAGTATATTACTTATATAAAAGATTTGATATCAATAAAAGGCGCCAAGTTATAATCCTATAAAAATTACGTTTCCTTACTTAAGTCATAAGTATATTACTTATATGAAAGATTTGATATCAATAAAAGGCGCCAAGTTATAATCCCATAAAAATTACGTTTCCTTACTTAAGTCATAAGTATATTACA
>NW_012036097.1:0-415 GCF_000956235.1 Wasmannia auropunctata | reverse complement strand
AGATGCCTAAGTGACTGGAGTTCAGACGTGTGCTCTTCCGATCTTAGGAGGTTCGTGCAGAGTACCTTTTTTGTTCCTCTCGTCGAGTGCTATATGGAAAAATTGCCACTTATCCAAAATTCAAAATAAAAAGTTTTTTTAAAAATTTTAAACAAGTCCACAGGCTAAACGGTGCGAGGTAGAAGGTTGGTGCAGAGGACTTTTCGTGTTCTTTCGTCGAGTTCTATAAGGAATAATTGCCACCCATTCCAAATTCAGAAAAAAAATTTTTTTTGAAAATATTAAAAAAGTCCACAGGCTAAACGGTGCGAGATGAAAGGTTGGTGCAGAGTACCTTTCTTGTTCCTCTCGTCGAGTTCTATATGGAAAAATTGCCACCCATCCAAAATTCAAAATAAAAAGTTTTTTAAAAATT
>NW_012036096.1:0-384 GCF_000956235.1 Wasmannia auropunctata | reverse complement strand
TGCTCACAGACGCGATCACAGCGCTCATGGACCGATTATGGATAATAAAGAAACAAAGTACAGAGAGATTATTGGACCTTTTGTAAATGCCGATAAATTTCGTAAAAAATATGGAAAAAGAGGCGCTGGTGTACCATCTGCCATGAGACTGACCAACAATAAAATAGATTATGTTCATTGGGATGATCCTAATGAACTTGTAAATCGTCTTCGATTGCTCGATGCTTCTCATCAAGCTGGAAATCATGCTCACGATAACGAGATTTTATCCATACTTGAAGAGCTTCGCGAAACTGAATTGATATTATAAAAAAGTGTCACATTGATTCTGATTATCTACAAGTTCGTCGCAATGTTCGTGAACAAGTTCGGAATGCCCGGAAA
>NW_012036095.1:0-406 GCF_000956235.1 Wasmannia auropunctata | reverse complement strand
AAGACTTGTAGTCATCAGTACTTGGCCAACTACTTCCAGGACTAATTTCTCAATTTTTTTAAATTTTATAATGGGATCCATACGATGACTGATACACACCATCTACCTTACGATGACTTTTATACGCATAATCGACAGACTCCCCCCAACGATTCTCCCAAAGCGTAGTCATTGTTACTAATTGTCGGCACAATTTCCATGAAAATCTATGACATTCGTACAGCATCATTCCATATCAAGATTAGATTTCAATACTTACCGCATTTTTTTATTTGTATATGTAAATGTTAAGTACATTATTGGAAATATGTGCAAAACACTTTACGAGCAACACGCATGCGTCCAGTAGAAAAAAATTACTGGTACAAGTCAATATACATCGTCATCGCGCATTCATCGATAATCG
>NW_012036094.1:0-442 GCF_000956235.1 Wasmannia auropunctata | reverse complement strand
TAAAAGGAAATTCTCTCCGTGTTGGAAGGGACGATATCTAAAGATATCCAAAAACTTAACAATTATAGTTCACATGTTCTGAAATAAACTCTAAATAATTTATTCATTGCATTTTGGATATTCTTTAACGAGTGAATTGTTACCGTGAATTGTAATCCAGTATCTTTACGAATAGAGTACGCAAATTTTAAAAGAAAGCTTTGTAGATTAATAAATCTCATGATAATGCAATGATGATTACATTAAAAAAATTAAGTAACTTCCGAAAAGAATTATACAATGAAAAATAAAAATTACCTGATGATATGGTGTTGATCCGTCGAGCATCGTCGTCCGATGACTTATTTCTGCTTTTAAATTCTTTTATTTCATACATACCACGCGTAAAAATAAACTATTAGTGCAGTAAAAATACTATCGAAATGTAGCAGTGACACTATTA
>NW_012036093.1:0-485 GCF_000956235.1 Wasmannia auropunctata | reverse complement strand
ATTTCTCACTGGGTGCAATGGGTACTCGGTTCGCTTCCCCGTCTTTAGACTTATAATTAATTAATTAACTAGTATAATATAATTAATTTTTAAGTCCTCGGGATACTGAGCCCTTCCACCACGACAAGGTCGAGTACCCTACACGGAGAGAATTTTTTTTTAATTTAGCTAAATACTATATTATCTCACAATTAACATGATTTTCAGGGTAAATTTTAAAAGGAATAATTCTCTCCGTGTTGGAAGGGACGATATCTAAAGATATCCGAAAACTTAACAATTATAGTTCACATGTTCTGAAATAAACTTTAAATAATTTATTCATTGCATTTTGGATATTCTTTAACAAGTGAATTGTTACCGTGAATTGTAATCCAGTATCTTTACGAATAGAGTACGCAAATTTTAAAAGAAAGCTTTGTAGATTAATAAATCTCATGATAATGCAATGATGATTACATTAAAAAATTAAGTAACTTCCGAAA
>NW_012036092.1:0-470 GCF_000956235.1 Wasmannia auropunctata | reverse complement strand
CGAAGATAAAGCGACACGTATGTAATATTTTATAAAAGATCACTGAAGAGGACTTGATGTAAAGCCGAAACGATCGTCTGGTAGCATTAATGTAATTTTTTATGTGAATATAACGCGGATTAGCACAAAGACCTTGCTTGATTCCTGGCCCATTACAATGATTTATTTTAAATTTTAATTCTCGGAGCCTGAATATATTGTTCAATTTAAAATAATTTTTTGTGATATTTAATTGTAGACGTGTTATAAGGATTGAAGAAATGAAATATAATTCGAGCTAAATATGACTTTTATTCGTGCCCGTCGCAAGACGTCAGATCCTACGGCCGATTTCTCAAAACCGACGAAGTCGACGACCGTTGTCGCAAAAATCTGACGTTGACCAATAACGTTTCGGCACGTCATCGGCTCTTGTCCGTCGACCCGAGTGAAAGAGCAAACAATACATGAAAATATCAATATCACATGCA
>NW_012036091.1:0-456 GCF_000956235.1 Wasmannia auropunctata | reverse complement strand
ACACACCACATGCAAACATTTTTATTGCATTTAATGCCTGTAAAATATAATATTACAAAATAATTTTAATATTAAACATAGATACGAAAATAGAATTATAGTACATTACTTTATATTAAATAATGTAGTTTAAATATAATTATATCACGTTAATTTTTTCACTTACCATTTTATATCTTCTTATTTGCACGACTGGATTAACTGCATAAATGACGGGAAGTTTATACCTACAACTATAAAGCAAGATTTGGTCTTTATGGCTAATCGTTATGAGATTGCCTGTAAAGGCGCCTTGCCTGTAAAATATAATATAAAATAATTTTAATATTAAACATACATAAAATAGATTTAAGTATTTTACGAAAAACATAAAAAAGTTTATAATCAAAATTGCTGCTTGGTTACAATTAGGTTATGTACCAATACACAGTTCACCGTGAAAATTTGTACTTTATA
>NW_012036090.1:0-504 GCF_000956235.1 Wasmannia auropunctata | reverse complement strand
GATAAGCAAAAATGTATCATCCGACCACCGGATAAATCGATCGATCACGTGACTACCTGTAACAAACAAACAATGCGTTGTTTTGAAAATGTAATCCATAAAATATTATTATTTTAATTAATTTAAGAAATATACCAAGCGGCGAAAGGCTCCGAGCCAAAGTTGTCATCACACCTGTAATCAAAAAGTCCAAGAGTTAATTTGGTACAGGAAATGAGTTTGGTTTTAAAGATTTATCCACGCGAATAAGTAAAAATAGTCAGGTAAAGCGATATGAAGTATTGTCAAGACGGATAAAAGGAATTAATTATAATTTTAGTAGTTCGACATTAAAATGGTCGAACTATGATAGTTTTGGGAACGTTATTTAGTGAGACGAGCCCAAACATTGGGTAAAGCGCCGGATTGGTTCGGCGAACCGGCCAATCCAGAAAGCAAGAAGCGAGCGTTAAAAGTTATGTGCGCAGCAAACGCAGAGAAGGGGAAAAGCGACCGACGGTATAA
>NW_012036089.1:0-400 GCF_000956235.1 Wasmannia auropunctata | reverse complement strand
CTGACATTTCTTGTTCCATTTTATCAGGTTTTACACACCACGGATTTAAATTAAAATATGTACTCTGTATTTTAACGCGCGATTTGTCCTTCTGTTAGATCGAACACTGCATTAGCGTTTCCAATTTATTAGCTGGCTGTCACAGCCTCCGCCACGTAGTTCTTAAATCGAATCACTCGATATATCACTGCCTCCGCCACGTGGTTCTTAAATCGAATCACTCGATTTATATTACCGATTCTACAATTTTTGCGTCACCTGGGCCCATAACCTGTTGGATTTTTGGTTGATTGAATTGAGAGAATCGGTAGTTTAACTTATCTTTATTATAACAAAAACGATACTTATTCGTACAACGACTAAAGACAGAGTGAGTGTCTAACCGCACGAGGGCTGAGCG
>NW_012036088.1:0-426 GCF_000956235.1 Wasmannia auropunctata | reverse complement strand
TTATGCTTCAAAGAAATATTGATATTACACTAGGACTCGTAAATGGAACTATTGCTACAATTGTTGGAGTTTCACGTGATACTGAAAATAATGTAGAAACATTAACAATAACATTACCAAATGGAAAGCAGCACAATATTGAACGTATTAATGTGAAGTTTCAAGTAATGGACAAAGCATACGTTATACGAAAACAATTTCCTATAACACTTAGTTATGGAATAACTATTCATAAAAGTCAGGGCTTGAGTTTAAAATCAGCTGTAATTGATGTTGGAAATTCTGTATTTAGTTGCGGCCAAACGTATGTAGCTTTATCACGTCTCACATCTATTGAAGGATTACACTTGATAAATTATGATCCGGTATCTGTTAAAGCTAATGAATTAGCCATTGTTGAATATAATCGTTTAAGGAAATTATATT
>NW_012036087.1:0-441 GCF_000956235.1 Wasmannia auropunctata | reverse complement strand
AATGTTAGAACGTATACCTTCTGTAAATATTTCACTGTTAGCACAAGACATTACCGATTGTCCAGTGTATTTAAAGAAAAAGGTTTTAAAAGCTATTGATATGGATGATGACGATAATACAAAAACTGGTGGACTTGCAAAAGAAATAATAGTTAAAATTGGAGCAAAAATTATGCTTCGAAGAAATATTGATATTACACTAGGACTCGTAAATGGAACTATTGCTACAATTGTTGGAGTTTCACGTGATACTGAAAATAATGTAGAAACATTAACAATAACATTACCAAATGGAAAGCAGCACAATATTGAACGAATTAATGTGAAGTTTCAAGTAATGGACAAAGCATACGTTATACGAAAACAATTTCCTATAACACTTAGTTATGGAATAACTATTCATAAAAGTCAGGGCTTGAGTTTAAAATCAGCTGTAATTGA
>NW_012036086.1:0-320 GCF_000956235.1 Wasmannia auropunctata | reverse complement strand
TTGGACTCTCTGTGCTATCTGGAAAGCCTTAATTTTTTATCATATATAATTATGTATAAAGAAAATAATATGTAAAAAGTATTTAAAAAAACATTAATTCAAAGAAAAAATTTGTGGTCAAAACATATTTACCGATGAACTTAAGATGTTACTGTATTTTATCAAGCGATACTTTCGCACTTCCTTATAATAACAACTTTCACGAAAGTCAACAATAGAGAAGTTAATAATCTCTTGCGCAGCACGATGCGCAGTCGTCTACTTAACCTTTGCCGTGTCACTGTAGGAAGATTTTATCAGATTCTATCATAAAAATGGAA
>NW_012036085.1:0-554 GCF_000956235.1 Wasmannia auropunctata | reverse complement strand
TATATATATATATATATATATACTTTACGCAAATTAAAATAAATCACATACAATCTTCAAGTAAAAAAAATTATGACTTTTTAAAAACTTATTCTTATTCGCAGTTCTGAGAACTAATGACTGTTTTTATGAACAATGAACATATATACTTTCTAAAAATTAATCAGTCGAATCATCACTGATTTGATAAAAAAGAATTACAACCTTTTTAAAAACTTATCCTTATTTGCAGTTCTAACAATTATTCATTCATTTTCAGATGCAAAAAGAATCCTTTTTTTAGAATTTTTAGAAAAGAATTCTTTTTGCATTTGAAAATAAACTCAGAATTGGTGACATATAATCGAGTTCTTTTGGACTCTCTGTGCTATCTGGAAAGCCTTAATTTTTTATCATATATAATTATGTATAAAGAAAATAATATGTAAAAAGTATTTAAAAAAACATTAATTCAAAGAAAAAATTTGTGGTCAAAACATATTTACCGATGAACTTAAGATGTTACTGTATTTTATCAAGATACTTTCGCACTTCCTTATAATAACAACTTTCAC
>NW_012036084.1:0-310 GCF_000956235.1 Wasmannia auropunctata | reverse complement strand
CAATTATACGAATTTATAATAATAAACGCTTTCTTAATATTAATAAATAATAATTGAAAAATTTGGTGGACTTCCACACCACCTTTGAGGTACCACCAACGGCGCGTTAGGTTTTTTGGACCTTCGCCTATAGCCCTATTATACCATTTTTCGACCTATTTTTTAGTATGTAGGGGACAACAGATATATTGAAATCATATTGAGTAAGAGCACTCGCAGATGAGAAATTTCATCAACGAGTGACCGTGCTTAATACGTCATCAATATGTCTATCAACTTTTTACTTCAAATGCTCGAAGTGGCCCCCCTC
>NW_012036083.1:0-560 GCF_000956235.1 Wasmannia auropunctata | reverse complement strand
GCTCTTCCGATCTATAATACGGCTTAATTCCCACCGTTTTTTATTACATTTTATTCAAATAAATAAATAAATAAACACAAACTAAACAATTCTGATTATCACCAGTAATAATTCAACTAAGAAAGCGTATAATTCTTATTGTCGACCGTAACTGACAAATTGTAATAAGTTCGTATAATTGCGTGCCCGCTAGTTTTGCGTAATTCAACGCAATTGTAAACTAAAGTAAAGAAGAAAATTATAATATGACTGTGCCCGCTATAGTTTTGCGGAATTCAGCACAGTCGCAAACTACGGCAGAGGTGGTATAACACGCATTATTTGAAAATTAAGAAACGTATTGCGAAAAATATCACCTCAGCCAGGATCATGATTGAGCCACTGAGTCATATGAACTTATTATAATTTTTATCTTTACTTTAGTTCAGTTCATTGCGTTGAATTCCGCAAAACTAAAGGACACGCAATTATACGAATTTATAATAATAAACGCTTTCTTAATATTAATAAATAATAATTGAAAAATTTGGTGGACTTCCACACCACCTTTGAGGTACCAC
>NW_012036082.1:0-320 GCF_000956235.1 Wasmannia auropunctata | reverse complement strand
ATCAAAGGACGTTGACCGCGACGTACCGAGAACGCGCAATGCAATTGCCGAAATGCTGAGCGCTGACGCGGCAACGCGTAGCAATAAGTACGCGCAACGATCAGCCGCGAGCGGTCAGTCCTTAAGTCCGTCATATTCACGCTCGAGCACGACGTTCGGGTCGTGACAATTATTCTGTGTGTATTGGAAAAGGTGAAGGTGTTAAATAAAATAAAGTCTGTGAAATCGAGTGAAATAAAAAGTTGTTATATTCTAAAAGAAAATCAAGGTGTCAGAGTTATTAAAAACAAGTGTAGTCCCGTTCCCCCGCGGAGTCGGAT
>NW_012036081.1:0-560 GCF_000956235.1 Wasmannia auropunctata | reverse complement strand
ATTTTCATTACTATGGAATTTAATTCGCGAAAAAAGTTATTAATTTTCAACCGTTAGAAAATGTGCCATTCTTTTGTTTTTACGGTCAAAGACTGCATCAATAATTCCGGTGATATTAACGTGTCGTTAACTAAAGAGTAATACATCACGAGAGAGCACATCACGTCCGACGCGACGCGACACGATGCGAGACGCCGCCGGGGCACAGGGTACGGTACGGCGACACGGATCGAAGGTAAGTAATTAAAATGGAATCCGACCGCATCGTAACCACCCGCGGAGGCGAGGGTGGAGGTCGAGGGGGTGACTACGACGTGCGTAGAACATCCCCGGTTGAATGGAACTGCGATTACAATTCCAGAATGCTGCCGAACAGGTCGAAAACCGGTTATATTCTCTCGCACGCGGGTCAACTGCCAGGCACGAGGTCTAGTCCCGTTTACTTCTCCGCTTCTCCATCCGTTTGCTGGCGCCGTACCCTGCCTTACTCCAATATCCGTACCTTCCCCTTTCTCCCTCTGTCCAGCTCAACCCTCTCTCTCCCTCCCTTCCCCCCCCCC
>NW_012036080.1:0-349 GCF_000956235.1 Wasmannia auropunctata | reverse complement strand
TTGTAAATAATATGGATATTAATTTGCAATTCAAATAATGAGATATATTTTGTAAAAATTATGAAAATGATCTCGCAAATTATCATGATTACCATATAATATTAATCATTATTGTAATTTGTAATTGTAGAGAGCGTTAGATTAAAATCTGGTGATGCAACGTTTCTTTATATGCGTGTATGCTTAAAAAGAGACAAAATATTTACAATTTTAATTACTCGATTCGCTACTCTGCTAAAAGATTATTTTTAATAAAATTTTTAAAGTAGTAGAATGTATAATGTGCTTTACTCATCTCTATATCTTTATGTATCTTATAGGATTAATATCGTATGATAATCATGATAAT
>NW_012036079.1:0-650 GCF_000956235.1 Wasmannia auropunctata | reverse complement strand
TAGATATCCATTTATGCACGGCATAGAGACAAGAGCCATACGTATCAAATCGTATCCTTCATAAGTTAACTTTTGCGCTTCTACGTCACTGGCCATTAAAGACATCTTATAAATGGCTCTACTTAAACACCACAAGATTTCAACATCATTATTATCCTACGTAATATAAAAGACATATTACATTTATACTCAAAAAATATATATAGGTATATATATATATGTACTACATAAATGATAAAATGAAGACTTTTATTTAACATCAATTAGACTAAATTGAACAACTTTCCTATAAGATACATAAAGGATGTAGAGATGAGTAAAGCACATTATACATTCTACTACTTTAAGAATTTTACTAAAATTAATCTTTTAGCAAAGGAGCGAATCGAGTAATTAAAATTGTAAATATTTTGTAAATAATATAGATATTAATTTGCAATTCAAATAATGAGATATATTTTGTAAAAATTATGAAAATGATCTCGCAAATTATCATGATTACCGTATAATATTAATCATTATTGTAATTTGTAATTGTAGAGAGCGATAGAATTAAAATCTGGTGATGCAACGTTACTTTATATGCTTGTATGCTTAAAATGAGACAAATATTTACAATTTTAATTACTCGATTCGCTACTCTGCTAAAA
>NW_012036078.1:0-661 GCF_000956235.1 Wasmannia auropunctata | reverse complement strand
TTGCATTTTTAGAAATATTTCTTTGCTTTAAAAAAATTATATACATGTCCTCGAGTCTTCGAAAAACAGATTGCATTTATAGAAATATTTCTTTGCTTTAAAAACATAATATACATGTCCTCGAGTCTTCGAAGTGAGAGATTGCATTTTTGCAAAAATTGCAAAAATATTTATTTACTTTAATAAAATTATATGCATGTCTAAAAATAGTAGACAAAGCTCGTTTTAAAAGAGGCACAGCCCTATAAGTCTAAAAACAATACACAAGATACAGATTTCGAGTTTAATTCTTACTAACTTATCAAGTATACACGTACGTAAGTACGTAGAAATCACGAGTGAGACAGTTTAAACGTACCTGCCTACGTTCCTGAATGCATTCATCCGTTCGTAGCTGCCTCTGCCTTGTCTCGGCGTATAAAAGCCGCGTTCATCAAAAGAATAGAAAAGCAGAGCATTGTCCTCCATGCTGGTCCTCGAATCTACGAAGTGAGAGATTGCATTTTTAGAAATATTTATTTGTTTTGAAAACATTATACATATACATGTCTTCGGGTTTTCAAAGTGACATATTTTTAAAAATATTTTTTTGCTTTAAAAAAATTATATGCATGTCCTCAGTTTTCGAAATGAGACATTGCATTTTTAGAAATATTCATTT
>NW_012036077.1:0-439 GCF_000956235.1 Wasmannia auropunctata | reverse complement strand
TTCCGAATTCCATCTTATTTTTGATGACGTGGCATGCGACAAGCAAGATGCGATAAGAGAATACTTTGCAATGGGTCGACACGCGGACGTTGACAGTTTCTATCTCTGTCAGACTTATGCAAAGATACCGAAGCATCTTATACGCGACAACGCGAATTTTTTGATCCTGTTCAAACAGGATGGTACAAATCTGAAACATGTGTACAATGATCACGTAAACACCGACATGTCTTACGAGGAATTCTGTAAATTGTGTCACAATTGCTGGCAACAAAAGTATGGATTTCTAGTGATAGACAAGGACAGCGCACTTGTCAGCGGGCGTTATAGAAAAGGATTTAATGACTTTGTGGTACTGTAACGTAGTTAGTTGTTGTCGATACATCGATTGTGCAACATTCCCGACATGGGGGATCGCGAGAGAATAGCGCAACAGATT
>NW_012036076.1:0-459 GCF_000956235.1 Wasmannia auropunctata | reverse complement strand
AGTCGCACGGTGTACGCTTCGAGAACGTGTACGTGTACTCGAAATCATCAATACTTGGAAAGTTATTGAGCTCGATAGAGAAATCGGCTATTATACATTCTCCAATAATAGCGACATCGTCCCACCAAACGAAGCGCTTCCGAATTCCATCTTTATCTTTGATGACGTGGCATGCGACAAGCAAGATGCGATAAGAGAATACTTTGCAATGGGTCGACACGCGGACGTTGACAGTTTCTATCTCTGTCAGACTTATGCAAAGATACCGAAGCATCTTATACGCGACAACGCAAATTTTTTGATCCTGTTCAAACAGGATGGTACAAATCTGAAACATGTGTACAACGATCACGTAAACACCGACATGTCTTACGAGGAATTCTGTAAATTGTGTCACAATTGCTGGCAACAAAAGTATGGATTTCTAGTGATAGACAAGGACAGCGCACTTGTCAGCGG
>NW_012036075.1:0-523 GCF_000956235.1 Wasmannia auropunctata | reverse complement strand
TTATCAAATATCTTACCTCCATATGTCTTTTAATATTATATGATTCTTTTATATTCGTTTTGTATCTTCCAGAAAACTCTTCCCATTGAGAAATATAGACATCCATTTATGCACGGCATAGAGATCTTCTTGAATGTCAAGAGCCATACGTATCAAATCGTATCCTTCATAAGTTAACTTTTGCGCTTCTACGTCACTGGCCATTAAAGACATCTTATAAATCTCTCTACTTAAACGCCACAAGATTTCAACATCATTATTATCCTACGTAATACTCAATTTACTTATAATGATTACTTATTATTTTTTTATGCTTAAAATGAGAAAATATTTACAATTTTAATTACTCGATTCGCTACTCTGCTGAAAGATTATTTTTAGTAAAATTCTTAAAGTAGTAGAATGTATAATATGCTTTACTCTTCTTTACATCCTTTATGTATCTTATAGGATTAATATCGACGATAATCATGATAATTTGCGAGATCATTTTCTATATTTTTTACTAAAATATATCTCAATA
>NW_012036074.1:0-459 GCF_000956235.1 Wasmannia auropunctata | reverse complement strand
ATCTCTATATCTTTATGTATCTTATAGGATTAATATCGTACGATAATCATGATAATTTGCGACATCATTTTCATATTTTTTACAAAATATATCTCAATATTTGAATTTCAAATTAATATCCATATTATTTATCAAATATCTTACCTCCATATGTCTTTTAATATTATATGATTCTTTTATATTCGTTTTGTATCTTCCAGAAAACTCTTCCCATTGAGAAATATAGACATCCATTTATGCACGGCATAGAGATCTTCTTGAATGTCAAGAGCCATACGTATCAAATCGTATCCTTCATAAGTTAACTTTTGCGCTTCTACGTCACTGGCCATTAAAGACATCTTATAAATCTCTCTACTTAAACGCCACAAGATTTCAACATCATTATTATCCTACGTAATACTCAATTTACTTATAATGATTACTTATTATTTTTTATTGCTTAAAATGAGAAAATAT
>NW_012036073.1:0-337 GCF_000956235.1 Wasmannia auropunctata | reverse complement strand
TTAATTTTTATGTATAAAATTTTCTGTTTTTGTGGATAAAAGTGGACATATTTGTACTAGTTGTATTTTTATACGTTGGAAACTCCAGAATACACACTTTTTGATTTAAAACTATAAAATTGTATAAAGACTGCAAATTATACAATATATATATATATATATATATAACTATAAAATTGTATAATTTGCAGTCTTTATACAATTTTATAGTTTTAAATTAAAAAGTGTGTATTCTGGAGTTTCCAACGTATAAAAATACAACTAGTACAAATATGTCCACTTTTATCCACAAAAACAGAAAATTTTATACATAAAAGATCGGAAGAGCACACGTCTG
>NW_012036072.1:0-304 GCF_000956235.1 Wasmannia auropunctata | reverse complement strand
TCTCGACTTATGTAAAAGGCCGAGAACTGAAATAAAAAAAGATTTCCAATAATAAATTATTTTTATGAAACAATTATTATGTACCATAATAAACCGATGATTAATTGAAATAAAATAAAAATGAAAAAAACGATGTTTTTTATTTTTTAGAAGAAGCAGATATTCATTAAAAAATTTTCGTTTGTAATAAAAATTCACCATTTTTTATGCCTTTTTCGAAAATACATGCAAACGGGGTAAGAAATCGCTCCACTCTAATATATATATATACATATATATATACCTGTCTCTTATACACATCTCT
>NW_012036071.1:0-504 GCF_000956235.1 Wasmannia auropunctata | reverse complement strand
CAGCCCGCTCAGAGATGTGTATAAGAGACAGAAATTATATTAAAGTGTTACATTTTTTTTCTATTAATTTCTACGTAATGTTTGTGTTACTTTTTAACATGTTCATCATTGCGTTAAATTAACACAAAAATTTGAGTGGACCGTTTTGGGATATGTAAATTGTGTTGAATTTAACAAGAATTTTTCAACTGTGTGGCCTTTGCTGGATGTGGCGCGAGGAAACATTTGGTTTGGCCCACAAAACTTGCACCGAAATTTCATTTCACTGGCTCGCACATTTGTATTATTTACAATCGTTCGATCCTGCGCAATTTGCACTGCAGGAGAAATTCAGACGTCATTGGGGCACTCGGCCGTTTGTGGATTCTGGACACAGGTTGAACACTGCACTCGCGTGTCACTCGGGATTTTTGCGACAGTCGCGTCGAGATTTTTGGAATCGGAATTGATCCGCCCGAAAATTAATGCACGGTGCATACCGGTTTGATCGCCGTGCCGGTTCAT
>NW_012036070.1:0-555 GCF_000956235.1 Wasmannia auropunctata | reverse complement strand
GATTGAGCGCGGCTCAATTTTTTATTCTTTCAACGCCCGATGCTCATTAACTTTTACTGCAGATCCGAAATTAGATCACCATTAGGCTCCGTTACATTCGACGTACGTATATGCATACGTCATGTGCATCGCTTAGTATCAGCATGCGGTAATTTATGGTTACAACCGCCCGGTGAACCAAACCGAAGTCTCGCCGCAACGTGTTGCAAATTCACGCGTTACAATTAGCGTTCTACGTTTGTTGAAGCTTCGAAACGCTATAGTAGGACGAACGATTGCCTTTTTACTTTAATTACTTACATGCTTTTCTGCTTTCTCAAAATGTCTTTCGAGTGAAAAAAATTTTACGTTTGATCGAATATATACACACGGAAAGAACGATTTTGTTGAAAGATCTAAAAATTTTGCTAAATATAGATCCGAAAATAATTTTTTGTTGAATCATCAAAATAATTTATTGGAATGTAAAAACTGATAAGCATTGCTATAAAACGTTTTAATATTCTAGCAATCATTTTGACTTTTGCACAAAATTATTTTGATTATTGAACAAAA
>NW_012036069.1:0-3700 GCF_000956235.1 Wasmannia auropunctata | reverse complement strand
TAATATTTTAAATATGTTTTTGGAATCTATTTTATATTTTTCATTTTAAGTAAGTTGTATCAGTTTTTTATTGGCCTCTGCGATATTTTATTTTAAATAAGTTTCTGGAATATATTTTATATTTCTTTATATTTTATATTTTAAATAAATTGTATCAGTTATTTTACCGATCCCTGATTTTATGTATCAGAGCCAAGAATAATTGTATATAAAAATGGTTTGTAAGCATAGCAGATATACATATATTATATATATATCGATTAATTAGTCAATTTATTATTGTTATGTGTACCTGATGTCGGTCTGTTACAAGCATTGAAATGTAATATAATGACTGATAAAAAATCATATTTAAAACAAAATAGTAGAAATAAGATTTTTAAACTAGTTGCAATGATGTTATAATAGATCATACCTGCAACGTTGGTTAAAGACATCCCATGCACTAGCGATTAAAGCGTTTACGGTCAAATCGACGGGCACTAGATTAGCGTTGAGATCGCCATTACAACCGAAAATTCTTGTATAACCACGAAGTAAATACACTGTAAAACCTATCGGCCCATAATAATTATCGATCCATCCGGCGAGTGGTTCATTAGCACTACATATGACTGAAAGGAGTATTAATTAATTCTCTTCGTATATTCAGAAGAATAAAACTTGATTAAATGCGATACACACACACACACCCACATACACACATGCATGTATATACGCGCACGCGCGTGATCTTTTTCGATTGTTTTTAATTATTGTAGAATTATACAATTTCATAATTAACTAATTGTGCAAATCAGTTGAAAATAATTATATACAAAGGTGATTAAAAAATTTTTTACCAAAAAATCTTTTATATACTTCGTACAAATAAACACTAATGAAGACCCCTAATGAATATTCCATAACATATAAAATTAAGAAAAGCTATTAACAGCTATTAAGCTATAAACCGAATAAAGGTTCTTCTTTCTTTTTTGTTTATGTTAAAATTACTTATTAGTCTAATTTTCATTATTATTGTTTTTTAATTAATTGTTTTATTACCTATTCCAGGTCGAAATATTCCAACTGGTAAATCTTCGCTTTCGTTTTTGAGAAACCCTTCCGCAATCGCTTTCGTAAATGTATATGTATTCGGCCATTGTGATATGACTCTGCCAAAATAATAGTTTAACTTTCTGTAGCAATACATTTAATTACTTTATTATATTCGAGATAATAATATTACCTAGATATTTTCTTTTTAATTATGTTTTCGGGTAAGTTTTGTGTAAACATGATGAGATCTTGGTGATTAATGGGATACGAATAGAATCGTTCTTCGATGTGATTTACATGACAATTCGCATATGCTGTTGATACATGAACAAATGCCTGCAATAAACATCAATAAGCACGTGAATAAATAACTACAAAATAAACGTTAAATTTAATTTATGTTTTCTAAATCAATTTTACAATATCAATTATTTTTGCTACTTATTATTATCAAAATATTATCAGGTGAAAGAATTACCTTTAAATTTGACATTTGCTTTGCGAGTTTTAAGATAGTAGCGGTAGCATTAACGTTTATCATTGTAGCAATTTTTATTTTCTCATGAAAACGTAAATTCGCTGCTACGTGAAAAATTATAGACACCTATAATAAATATACCGTTACAATTCTATATAGAAAAAATAGATAAAAAGAAAACAGAATTTATTTCTAATTGTGACGATGATTATAATTATATAAGCAATATATATAAAATATGTAGATACTTGTTTAGATATATAATAACTTTTTGCATTAAAATGTAATAGTATAGGCGAGAGAATAACGAATGTGGTTTGAATTAATTACCTCGTTTATCAACATGTTCTTGTCACTTTCTAACAATCCAAAGTCTTTGATATTTAAATCACCTACAATTGGCACGACTTTTTTGCGAAAATTGGGTACTTCTTTTTTCAATCGATCATAAAGCTACAGATATATATATAGATTACAGATATATATTAACAACGGTTTATAAATATAATATTAATATACTTAAAAAAATTTAAAAATAATCATTTATTTATATAAGTGTTATTCGTCAGGTAAAGGATACGCAATAGCGTATTATCTGATAGATAGCGTTATCTGCTTCATCATGAATTATGAAATAACAAGAAAATATATTTGGCGGGAAACGCTACTGCGACTTTTGATATCATGTTTTGGTATGATTATTTTAATACTAACGGGTTTTTCAAACATTTCGTTCAGTCGGCTTTTGGGGCACGTATTTTTTTTCGACCGTATCAGCAGATATATCATAGAAATATCGGGGCAACTTCGTAACAGTTTTTCTGTCAACGTGTTGCCAAGAAAGCCGGTACCTCCTGCAAAATAATAAAATAAAAAAGTAATGTATATATAATATATGTATAATATATATATATATATATTATACATATATTATATATGATAATATATACTGTTATTTACGATGGTAATTGTCAGTGTCTCCACAAAAGAAAAAAAAAGAGGAAGAAAGGAACATCGAACAGTCTTAATTATCTTAAAACTAATATTATACTTTATTATTACACTTGCATCTTAAATACCTGTAATGAAAATCGACTGTCCAGCGTAAAAGCTTTGTATAGGTGTTCTGTGTTCTTCAGTTTCCATGTTGTCTTCACTTTTTACAGAGTTATTAACAGAGAGAGTAAAAAATGAGTATTACTTATCGATTTTTCAACTTGACCTTACAAGTTCATTTGATTTGTGTTGGAACTTAGTAGGCGAGGTGATAGCAGGAGCATGTGAACACGAGCACTGATTAACACTGTATATTTCTTGTTTTAATCCAACATTTTTTATTCAATAAACATGAACAAATATAATTATCGCAAACACAGTGATAAGAGTAAATAATAGAAATTATTCGAGGCAAATCCTCTTGTAACTGGGCATGAAAATATATTTAGCCCGTGTGCTTAATTATCGGAGGTGAGTCTATCGCACGGCTCTCAATTAGCGGCTGGCACACGATCATCTTTGTACAATAACCAAAAGGCTTTGTACGATAACCGGAAGCGCACGTATCTGCTCATGCGCTCGTGATGTCGACATGTCAACGCTAATGGATCTCTCGTAAAAAAAAAAACTATTAAGTCAGTGATAACACTACTGAAATGTAGTAGTGGCACTGCTGTTATAGCACTGACACTACTACATTTCAGTAGTGTTTTTACTGCACTAATAGTTCTTTTTTACTAGGGATGTCCGCGTCTTACAAAAATTAAATCATTTTATTGTCTTATCCAACAATTTGAAAATTTTTGAAAAATACAAACTCTTTTGAAAATAACACGCAAACACAATTAAACTGACAAATCGACGCAGGATTACACTTTATTAATAAACAAAACAATATCAAGCATCGTCGCTTCTTTGACATGCAACACCCGGAGAAATAAAGTAGACATGAAAATACGACAGGGCTGGGTAAAATGCTTTTCGAATTATATATTTAAAATGCCAAATACAAAATACTTTAAAAAGGTATTTAAAATGCAAAATTTAAAATAGGTTTTTCGAATCTATTTTAAATGTAAATGGGTAAATAGATATTTTAAATGCTTTTCAAATGCAAAATAGATTTTCTTAGTGTATGCAACTCAATTGGCAATTTATTTCAATATAATCATACATTTTATTTGT
>NW_012036068.1:0-794 GCF_000956235.1 Wasmannia auropunctata | reverse complement strand
TCTTATAATAAATGATATTTAATACTTGCCTGAATTTAATAGAATTTATTGTAGAATTAATAAATGATAGATATATAGGGTGTCTCTACACACTAAAGTCGAGATTAAACTTATACAATATGTTATGAGGCTTGAGTAGGTGAAAAAAGTTCATATAACTTATATGAACCGAGAATTGTGTGCTTTATTAAAAAGATGTAAATGTTTAAAGAGTGACATTCTTTACGAGCAGAATTGTTCTCTAACGTTACATGGAAGAGTTTTTCTGTAACTTGTTATATGGAATATGAGTTTTTACCAAGTTTATCATAGGACATAAACTTAAATATTTGGATATTAACTTTAACGAATAATGTGCGCGACAGTTTAATTTGATTAATGACAGTCAACATTATTTATATGAAATCGCTGTTTCAAAATTAAACGAATCACACAATCAGCTGTTTACATACATTGGTTTCCTAGGTCACCAGAGTTAACGTCTCTTGAATTTTATTTATGGGACCATGTAAAACACAATTTTTGAGAATTTGATAGGGATAGGAGATCAGTTTTGAGAATGTATGCAAAATACATTCTATCATTTAAATTATAATTATTGTTTACATTCTATTTGCTCGTTTCTTTGAATATTTTTTCTTGCTAATTTGCACACACAAGAGTTTCTCTATAATTTACATTCTCTTCACTTCTATTTCTAAAACAGTAGGAATCCTTGATTAGAAATAGAAGTGAAATAGAATGTAAATTATAGAGAAACGCTCGTGTGTGCAAATTAGCAAGAAAAAATATTC
>NW_012036067.1:0-1301 GCF_000956235.1 Wasmannia auropunctata | reverse complement strand
TATATATATATATATATCTCCATCTTAAATGGAAATGAATGTTTTTAAAGTGTATTGGAATGAAAATATACTGATGTTTACATTGATTTAAAGTATTAGAAAATATGCATTAGAATAATAATCGTAAAAATTGAAAAAAAGCGCGCGCTTGATCTTCCGACCTATTATTGCGTTAACGATAAAATAATGCGACTGATTTGTTGCACTTGCGAAAATATAACGAACGTATAAATTGATTACAGTTTGTAATCAAAGTGCGCGTGTTTGGTGCGCGTGCACTTGGTTTAGAACGTGTACAATACGAATGCACGAAACATTAATCGATAAGTTATAAAACACATTTCACGAACATATAAATAATATTGACTGCCCTTGATCAAATCAAACAAGTCGTGCACATTATTCGTTAATATTCAAATGTTAGAGTTCGCGTCTTATGATAAACTCGGTAAAACCTCAATTTCGTTAAAATATGAATTATTACTTATTAATTCATTAGTTAGTTTCTTCTTTCCTAACATCATTTTTCCGATGGACAATATTAGCGATATTTTAATATGTTATAATATTATATATGTATTAATATCTTAGATATGTTGCAAAATGAAATATAAAGATTGATTCATTATTTAAAAAAATATTAACAAGAATGTATAAACTTATATGAACCAACAAGTGCAAGTGTCCATACAATATAATATAAAAATTATTCACTAATGAATCATTTGTCTCTCTTCTTTTCTTTCAAATCATTGTGCTCTTATAGAACATTTGTAATACTTTTCTGCCTTAAAACATTCCATTAAAAAATGTGTTATTAATTATCAAATAAAATAAAGATTGATTCGTTATCTTTAAAAAATTTTATATATGACGATATGTAGATCGGTATGAACAAGAGTGCAAGTATTCGTATAATACGAATTTCTCATTGAATCACTTTTCTTTCTTCCTTTGTTTTAATTCATTAATGTGACCTTGCAAATGAGCTTATAAATGATACTTAATACTTGCCTGAATTTAATAGAATTTTTTGTAGAATTAATAAATGATAGATATATAGGGTGTCTCTACACACTAAAGTCGAGATTAAACTTATACAATATGTTATGAGGCTTGAGTAGGTGAAAAAAGTTCATATAACTTATATGAACCGAGAATTGTGTGCTTTATTAAAAAGATGTAAATGTTTAAAGAGTGACATTCTTTACGAGCAGAATTGTTCTCTAACGTTACATGGAAGAGTTTTTCTGTAACTTGTTATATGGAATATGAGTTTTTACCAAGTTTATCATAGGACA
>NW_012036066.1:0-846 GCF_000956235.1 Wasmannia auropunctata | reverse complement strand
TATATGGAGAAAAATACATTTATATAATTATAAAAAATTACTTCGTATTTTATAATATTTTTTATCATTGGTACTGTTTATTAAATCGTGAATGGTAATACAAATCTTTTAGGTCTGATATTTACTCGTCTCATAGGCTCACACAAGCAACATTATTTTTGAAACATTATATATAATGGCCATAGTAAACATACCAAGAAAATTTTTATCCAAACTAACAATGAATGTCCTATCATGCCAGTGCACTGCAAAGAAGTACAACTCAAAGGTGATCATTGAAAAACTCATAACAACAGTAGCAAGGAGAGTTGCAGACTGAAGATTATTTTCAGCATTTGCACTGCATCTCCAATCATCAGATGCCTCTTTTTTAGAGTTTTAAGTTCTATCAGCAAAATTTGATTTCTCTGTACGTGGCAAATAAACCTGGAGACAGATGGCACCATATTGTTTATCATTTGTCTTTTTATATTCATCAAATTATCGTTGGTTTCCTTGAAACACGTTTTTAATATACAAAGACAATTTATATACAGTGGCGGACAAAAGTGAGTTTAAAGTCGTTCTATCTTCTAAAAATAGGCAAATTTCAAGATAGAGCAACGTTGTTAAAAATTATCGTAATGAGATTTTTTAAAAAGCATTTTAAAGCTTAAAACCTCCATTTTTCAAGTTGAAATTATAGAAAATGATTAACTGACTTATTTCGAAGTCGCATTGATACAAACGGAGGTATGAAAAATAGCAAAACTTTTTTCTAACTTTGCAAAGTTTCAAAGGCGCGAAATAAAAATCGCACACAAACGCGGTGTACAGCTTTGGAAAGAATGAATTTTTCTCTTTAAT
>NW_012036065.1:0-519 GCF_000956235.1 Wasmannia auropunctata | reverse complement strand
TGTGCTCTTCCGATCTCTTATAAATAATTTTCAGAGAAATCGCTGACAGCCTCTGAAAAGAGAGAAACCATGAAAGTATAATTTTTAGAGACATCACTGAAATCTCTAATTTCAGCGAAATTCAAAGTTTTTCAGACACTTATAAATGATTTTCAGAGAAATCGCTGACAGTCTCTGAAAAGTGAGAAACCATGAAAGTATGATTTTCAGAGACATCACTGAAATCTCTAATTTCAGCGAAATTCAAAGTTTTTCAGACACTTATATAAATGATTTTCAGAGAAATCGCTGACAGTGTCTCTGAAAAGTGAGAAACCATGAAAGTATAATTTTCAGAGACATCACTGAAATTTCTAATTTCAGCGAAATTCAACAACTTTCAGATACTTTTGTAAATGATTTTCGGAGATATTGCTGAAAGTCTTTGAATTTCCTTGAAAAAAGCTCCGAATCTTACTAAAAATCCCTGAAAAATGTTTTCAGGCATTTTCAGCGAAATTTTCAGACAAATTCAGAAAA
>NW_012036064.1:0-636 GCF_000956235.1 Wasmannia auropunctata | reverse complement strand
TTGATTGCAACTTTTCATGCTTTCAATTTGTATAAGTCTTCTATAGTGCCTGTCCGTAATAGAATTCAAGTTTTTCTTAGCTCTCTTTGCATTATCCATATTTGCATTTCTACAAAAAAAATAGACCTCAATTTATAGCTAATATATATTGTAGATATTTGTAGCAGCTGGTAATAATAAAAACAGTAGTTATAATAAGTTAATATTTCTTACAAAAATCAGCAAAGAACAATGAAAAGTTTTTTTAATTATATGATATTGCTGATATTTATAGTGAAATCACAGACACAAATTAACTTTGGAACGTTTCAACTATTGATTACAGTCTCAATCCTTATCCGAAATTATAATTTTGTTGTAAGTCTCGCTTTGCCTTACTTACAACGTCACACTTAGTAATAAGCAGGTCACTGTTGCAATCTAATATTGCAACGATGACCCAATAATAATTGAGGATGCCGACGCAGGACTTCGGCAGCCTCAATACGCGCGTCCTCCAAAAACTGCGGCAGTTGCAATTAAGCAACAATTGCAACTGCTGAGCAGTGCAGTGGCCCACTTGAGACGGGATAAAACCCGCCGTCCAGCGGACCACTGCGGAGTTCAACACAACCATTTCATTTACGCATAGCGTTA
>NW_012036063.1:3134-3548 GCF_000956235.1 Wasmannia auropunctata | reverse complement strand
GGTCATGGGCATATCGAAGTTACATTGTCGACAAAGTCTTGGTGTGTTCCTGGAAAAGTTATAAGTATATTTGATTCACAAGCGGAACAGCTTAGTGTTGATAGTGAAAAAATTATTTTAAATGTGCCTTTTACGGATTCTTTACCACGATCACTGGACAAAGTAGAAAGTAGAAAATCAAAATTGGGAGTTACTGGGATAAGCGTGTCCTTGATTACTTTGGAACAAGTATTTTTGAAGTATGTTCGTTGAAATTGTGCTTTATGTCATTATTTTATTACTATTTACTTACTTTACAATTTGTTGTAGAATTGTAAAGAAAGAAGATAATGGGAAACACCTTAATGAATTATTTACAGCACCATTACAGAAAATTACAGGCAATGAGCTATGCATGCAATCAATGTTGGCATT
>NW_012036063.1:0-623 GCF_000956235.1 Wasmannia auropunctata | reverse complement strand
CACTGTGTCACTTTTTGTAGTGCACCCTTTACAAGAAACAGAGACAAAAGTTAAACAACTCCAGCGCATGACCGGTGTCACATCGGTATTATATTGGGGTACAATGTTCGCTATTGATTTTTTGATACTTACGTTATGTGTGTTGGTAATTATTTTATCACTCTACATCATGGATATTATTCTTGATCTTCGTCTATATTATATAACAGAAATAAGTAAGCTTTTATAATGTTCAATATTAATTACTATTATATTTTAATATTTATATATTTATTTACTTCTTTTTACAGTGTGCACGATACTGCTTCTGGAGTTATTCGGTGTTAACATTTTACTTTTTACATATCTATTTAGTTTTATAAATAAATCAAGAAGCATTGTAACAACCATATTGGGTGTCGCACCTAGTGGCTTTGGTAAACTTGCAATTTGTTCTTAAAAATGTTAAAAGTTTCAATGGATATATTGAATTAAATAAATTCAATACTCTATTAAAAATACGAATACATTATTATTTACAAAGAAAATTAAATCTGAAAAATTATTCCAGTTTTTATACAAGTTCGAACTTGTATAAAGAATGTAGAAGATCTTCTACATAACGTAATAGACAGATATGATTG
>NW_012036062.1:0-1119 GCF_000956235.1 Wasmannia auropunctata | reverse complement strand
TACAATTTGTTGTAGAATCGTAAAGAAAGATGATAATGGGAAACACCTTAATGAATTATTTACAGCACCATTACAGAAAATTACAGGCAATGAGCTATACATGCAATCAATGTTGGCATTATTTGACAAGAAAATTACATATACAAAAAAGAATCTAACTAACTTACTGATAATGGTATGTCTCCTTATGTGCTTTTATCAAAACAAAGATAAAATTTTGTCTTATATTGGTATATTTGGTCTTATATTTCTTTTTGTAACACTTTAAAATTGAAAAGTTTCTTCTATTTATCATGTTATTAACGTTTTCAGCTAATTCTTCCTATCTTTTCGGTGCTCCTAGACGCCTTAAGTTTCAATTGGTTAACCGATTCCACAGATATTATTCCATTAACTCTCAACATGTACAAATATCCCAAAATTTTATATTCGTCAAACAACGAATTAATTGGTCAGAAATACAGAGACATTGTTGAATATTTCGGTATAGCAGAGCGCATAGCTTCGAATGCAAGTATTATTGATAGTAAGTGTATTACATATTATTATATGATTTTTTGTGCATTAGGCACGATAATAAATTTGTCTGAACGATAGTTTTTATATCTATTATTTCTTTCAGCTCTTCTAAATTTTTCCATGAAAGATATTGTGGAATACCGAAACAATCTTATCATATCCGCCAAATTTAATGACACTGAAAATAACGTGACGTGGGCTAATGGTTTTTATTCCGGCTCAGCAATGCACAGCGTGCCGTTAACAATAAATCTCTTAAGTAATTCGCTCATCAAAACTTTCGCTGGCAATAAATATTCGATTGTTGTGTCTAGACAAAAATTACCGAATACTATATTTATGACTGCAATGACATCGCTGCCTGTGGGACAATTTTCGGCCGATTCCTTATTAAATTTATTCCTCTTTTCCACTGTGTCACTTTTTGAAAGTTCGAGTCTAAAGCAATTATATGCGAAACTGCAATTATTTGCGGTCGTTTTCATATTCTGTTCATTCTTCTTTTCCACTGTGTCACTTTTTGTAGTGCACCCTTTACAAGAAACAGAGACAAAAGTTAAACAACTCCAGCGCTTGACCGGTGTCACATCGGTATTATAT
>NW_012036061.1:0-491 GCF_000956235.1 Wasmannia auropunctata | reverse complement strand
CTAGAAGAGATACATGGGATATTATATTAGTAAGTAAATTTAATTTAATTTTGTTTATAGATGTACAATGTACATACATATATTTTATGTGTTGCATATTTTATATTATTAATATATTTTTTGTAGAAAATGCGAGGAGAGAAAACGATATTAATTAGTACACATAATATGGAAGAGGCCGATATACTTGGTGATAGAATCGCGATTGTGCATGAAGGTCGTCTTAGAAGTTATGGCACTCCAATGTTTTTGAAGAAACAGTATGGTATGATATTGCGCTTTCCGATATTTAAATAAGATATAAATTTAGATCATTATTTTATAAATTATAATTTTCCTGCTTTAGGTCATGGGCATATCGAAGTTACATTGTCGACAAAGTCTTGGTGTGTTCCTGGAAAAGTTATAAGTATATTTGATTCACAAGCGGAACAGCTTAATGTTGATAGTGAAAAAATTATTTTAAATGTGCCTTTTACGGATTCTTTACC
>NW_012036060.1:0-710 GCF_000956235.1 Wasmannia auropunctata | reverse complement strand
TCTTTGGCTTGGTGAGGATAATAACGATAATTTTTGTGAAATAAAAGCAATTATATCAATAACGCATTAATTATCTGTATATAATTTTTATGTTATGACAGTTGAAAGCTGAAAATAAAACCAGAGACAAAGTCAGAGAGGATATTCATGCTTTGCTTGCTAAATTGAAGCTTTCCGAGAAGAAAGATTTTCTACCTAGCAAACTTTCTGGTGGTCAACAAAGAAAACTGTGTCTCGGAATGGCTCTTATTGGCGATGCTAGTGTAAGTTCTAAAAAAGAAATATAATGAATGATGCGTAAATATATTATGAATTGTGCATGGTTACTATATTAATTGATCAAAATAAATATACATTTAGTTCATAATTTTGGATGAGCCAACTTCAGGAATGGATCCTGAAACTAGAAGAGATACATGGGATATTATATTAGTAAGTAAATTTAATTTAATTTTGTTTATAGATGTACAATGTACATACATATATTTTATATGTTGCATATTTTATATTATTAAAATATTTTTTGTAGAAAATGCGAGGAGAGAAAACGATATTAATTAGTACACATAATATGGAAGAGGCCGATATACTTGGTGATAGAATCGCGATTGTGCATGAAGGTCGTCTTAGAAGTTATGGCACTCCAATGTTTTTGAAGAAACAGTATGGTATGATATTGCGCTTTCCGATATTTAAATAAGATATAAATT
>NW_012036059.1:0-566 GCF_000956235.1 Wasmannia auropunctata | reverse complement strand
ATTTTCGAGGGCGAGCGCATCTACGATTTTGCCATGTTCCGCGACTAACATTTTGTGGTAGGATTAAACCGTTAGCCCTTGCACCGACCGAAATAAGCAAGGGATAGCGACTGTTCGGAAGAGATTGTATCAAAGCGTCGTCTTACCGGCTCCAAGCAACAAGGACTCCAAGGACGAGAGACTACCGAGGCATACTCAGAGCAAGACGGAAGCACAGGTCACGTAATTACGCTTTCTTTTTCTTCCATCACGGAGCCCTCTTACTACTGTTCTCTTTTACAGAGTTTTCGGAGCGAGCCGACGGCCCTGTCAGGAGGTCCCGATAGTACAAAGGGCGCAGGAGAGCTGACACCAGGGCTCGCTCCACGTATCGAGGGCCAGAAGCCCTCCCGGCAAGTCAACTTTGAAATCGCGCGCCCGTTATCACGGGGCCCGCGTCTGACGCTACCCTCCTGCGGCGCAGGGGGTCGCGAAAGAGGGACTCACATGACGGGAAGAGATAGCGGAAACCGGCAGATGGCCCCGCTACCAACGTGCTCCCGGCGCTACGAAGGACCGGCACTTGT
>NW_012036058.1:0-360 GCF_000956235.1 Wasmannia auropunctata | reverse complement strand
TGTGCCAAGTGTTAGCGTGCTCCTCGAACAAAATTTGATGTTTATGGTCTCCTTTTCGAACAAAAAACAGTTGTACAAAATTGAACAATGAGACCTAAGCGGTACATTTATTATCGAACAAAATTTGCTGTTTATGATCTTTTTTTTGAACAAAAAATAGTTGTATAAATTGAACAATGAAACCTATGCAGTACATCTATTATCGAACAAAATTTGATATTTATGATCTCCTTTTTGAACAAAAAGCAGTTGTACAAAATTGAACTATGAAACCTAAGCGGTACATCTATTATCGAACAAAATTTGATGTTTATGATCTTCTTTTTTAAACAAAAAACAGTTGTACAAAATTAAACAATA
>NW_012036057.1:0-822 GCF_000956235.1 Wasmannia auropunctata | reverse complement strand
ATGTATTATTTATTTTTTATATCTACTATTTGATTTGCGCATGCAACATACCTAATACGATAATAATATTAGTATAGAAATTGCCATTTTAATTTACGTGAATTTATCTTTTAAATGACGAAACTTATATAATAAAGTTTAAATATAAAATAAGTTAAAATAAAATAAAATAAAAAAAGACGCAATATATGACAAAATAATTAAAATGTGGGCTATGAGCCAGAGCTGGTTATTTAATTCTCTAATACGAGTTAGCACATTAACATAATATAATAAAAACAGACGTTTTGACCTATATCAGATCATTCTCAATGTTAAACGATAAAATTAAAACAAGAAAAAAATTTTTTTAAACATAAAACGATGGAAATAAAGACATGTCCAATATTAAAACTATTCGCAAAATAAAATGTCGTAACAATACCGAAATTAAAAATTCAAATGCAAATCTTTAAATTATCGCAGTGGACAGTCGTTAAGAAGTATAAAATAGAAACGTACGGTCCTTTCAGATTTGAAGCAGAGACATACCTACTATTTGACTTTCATAACTTAAGACTTGACTTTCTTTGAATTGACTTTGACTTTCGATACATAACGCAAAACTGTCACTGTCTTTTATACTGTTAATTATTCTAAATTGTAAACGATTTACGGACTCCTGAATTCAGCTATTCAGGCTTCTATAATGTTACTAACTTTTACAATAATAATTTTTGACCTTGTCTCTGCTTGAAATCTGGGAGGACTGTACTTTTCTGTTTTATACTTCTCGACGACTGTCCACTGCGATTATTTGAGGATTTGCGTTTGAATTTTCGA
>NW_012036056.1:0-836 GCF_000956235.1 Wasmannia auropunctata | reverse complement strand
TTTTTTAACCCTGTACGACTAATAGTTTCCGAGATACGGCGTTTCAAAGTTATTATGGGACTCTCAATTTACGTTCAAATATGACCTTATTTATCAGTACAAGTATATAATCCAATGAAAAAATTAATATTCGTATTTTTCTTAAAATTTATACGTATTTATATACGATCCTATGTGTATACCACTCTCCAAAATTTATTTTTGGAAAAACAGCTTCTGGAAAAATTGTCTTTTTCGAACATTTTTTTAAAAAACGTGTTCTTTGTTACAATTTCATAAATATCTCAGTATCTACTGGATTTAAAAAATGTAGTATATCAAAATTGAAACTTATCAAATTTCCTATAAAATGCTTTATTTCTTCTTTGTCTGCCAATTTGTGTGCAAGATACAGTTGTTTAAAGAATTTTTTGCAACGATTTTATGACTAAAAATTATGGTCCATAACTTGTGTAAAAACGGAGTATTTTTAAAAATGTTAGAACGACACTTTCTGAGCTCATAATAGATAATGTCCCTTTGAATTTGGCGTTTGGTTCATATTTTTATGACCAATAGTTTCGAAGATACAACTTTGACAAATACGGTCTTATTCAAATTGCTAATTTTGAAAGTTATTGATTGGTGCCGCAAAGGCTAAATAATGTGCCTTTTTTGATTCTCATACGTAACTCAATTATGAAAATGTGAATATTAAAGATTTTAAGACCGCTGTTGTATACGATGTCAAAAATTTAATAATTGCTGAATCATAAAAATCTAATGTTTAAATAATAATATATAAATAATAAATTATAACATATATATATACAGACTAATACAACTTAAGTTGTATT
>NW_012036055.1:0-1046 GCF_000956235.1 Wasmannia auropunctata | reverse complement strand
TTCAAACGCCACAGTTCAATATTCTATTTGCTCTTTCATTCTTGTTGAAATTTATCAGAAAACTGGTGTGTCAATTTGATTTGGTAAAATCAATGATTAGCCCTGGAAAATTACGATTTTTTTGTACATCTGGACGAAAAAATTGTACATAAAGATTTTTTTGCAGGAGGTTGTTTGAAATGGCATATTATATAACACATTAAAAGTCCCGGCCGCCCGTGTGCTTGCGTAAATTTTTGCCTTCAAAAGACTAGCCAAAAATGCGGTTTTTCAAAAATATCTCTGAAAGTATTGATTTTATCGAAATAAAGGTCAATATTAAAAAAAAAGCTGATAAAATTACGAACAATTTGATTTTTTGTTGAAGATCGTACGATCAATACTTTCCGAGATAGAATTTTTTAAATAGTGTTGTATATTTGTTCATTTTGAAATTAAATAGATTTTTCGCAATTTTTTGGTAAATATTTCGGATTTGGCTACTTCTACGTAGAAAATACCTATTACGAAGATTAAAGATTATTAAATTCCCAACAAAATCATTTTTTATTCGTTATTGTACGACCAATAGTTTCCGAGATACGATTTTTCATGTTTTAATATTATTATTTTAAATGTTTTCTTTCATTTTCGATAAAAATTTATTTCTTAACGTTTTTCGTAAATATCTCGGACTCGGCTACTCCTATGTAGAAAATACCTATTATAAAGGTTTTTAAATTTCTTTCAAAATTGTTTTTCATTAAAATGTTTGTTATTAAGTCTCGCTCGATCAAAAATTGCCGAGATATAAATAAATTTTCTCACATTGTAATAAATTTTAATAATTATCTTGCTTGTGGCTTATCGTATATGAAAAATGTACATAAACAATCTTAAAGCTTATAAAATTGAAAATATTTTTTTTAACCCTGTACGACTAATAGTTTCCGAGATACGACGTTTCAAAGTTATTATGGGACTCTCAATTTACGTTCAAATATGAGCTTATTTATCAGTACAAGTATATAATCCAATGGAAAAATTAATATTCGTATTTTTCTTAA
>NW_012036054.1:0-1054 GCF_000956235.1 Wasmannia auropunctata | reverse complement strand
AAAGGTAAAGATTCACCCTTTTGAACGCTGCAAGTTGCATTTGTATCCGATTTTTATTGCACTCCATGGAACTTCGCAAACTTAGTACAAAATTTTTAAATTTGATGCATCTCCATTTGCATTCGTGCAGCTTGTAAAGTATCAGTAAGTCATTTAATGAATTATGGATTTCGAAAGTAGAGACTTCAAGCTATAAAATGCTTTTTAGATCATTCTGTTACGATCATTTTTGATGAAGTTACACTCTTTTGAAATTTGCCTATTTTTAACGATCAGAATAGGTGATCCTTTAATTTTGGGGAGGGATATATATACTTATATATATATATATATATATATATATATGTTTGTATAAAATATATGAAATATATGTATATTTATATATTTTGTTCATGTATATATATATATTTTTTTTTTTCTAAATTGTTAATAAGCGTTATGTTATTTATTGATTTAATGTAATATTTGTATTTGTAAATATAAATAATGTATGATATAATATATTTTTAATAAACCGTTTAAATCATCTAACGACCAAAAGTAGGTATGCAGCAAAAGTTTAATGCCATTGTCTTTCCAAATAATTTTAAATCCGTATAGTGAAAATAGCTTATAAGAGCCGACACGGATGTTGGTGTGTTAATATTCTTATTGTTACAATATTCACCACACTCGATCTGCGTGTCGCTTTGTCGGACTTGGTCGTGGACGTGGTGAATATTGTAACAATAAGAATTTTAACGCACCAACACCCGTGTCGGCTCTTATAGGCTATTTTCACTATACGGATTTATTCTTCAGAGCCCATTGCTTTTAATCTAAATAATTTTAAGTTTCATAAAATAGACTTAAAGTGACTAAAATGACCAATGATTTAGGAAAGATGTAATGTACGATATTTTTTATATATTTGACGAAAATTATTTTTTTTTATGATTAGTTTCTATGATTAGTTTTTTATGATTGTCTCGATAACTATTGCGAAGATCGTAAAATGGTAGAGGACTTTTCGATTCAGTTTAGCTAGCCCACTCTACCTGCCCATGAGCGCTTT
>NW_012036053.1:0-775 GCF_000956235.1 Wasmannia auropunctata | reverse complement strand
AAAATGTATATAGATGACATAAGGGCGGATATAATATAATAAATTAACACTGAAAACATTGAAACTAACTATTAAATAAAGAATATGTCAAAACCTAAAACAATGGATCCTCAACGAATGTGACAGTTCCGACTAGCTGTAGTGGAGCGGGCGATTAAACGCATACATAATAAAAGTGCACACAATGGTTTCTTTATGTTGATCATCTTATCTTTTATCCGTGTGGGGATGGGCTCAAATTGATCTTACAATTAGTAACGCTGTTTCGGGAAGTCTTCTTTAGGGAAGCCTTCTTAACTTCCGTGTCGTTTTCATGACGTTTTGAATGTGCAGACGTCGGATCGATCAACTATCGCAAGAATCGTCGGTGATAACTCAGCGGATATAGAGCAACGGTATGTGGCATGCAATTGCCACACGTGTCAACTATCAGGTTGATCGATCCGACGTCTGCACATTCAAAACGTCACAAAAACGACACGGAAGTTGAGAAAGCTTCCCTAAAAAAGACTTGCCGAAATAGCGTTACTAAGGTCAATTTGCGCCCATCCCCACACGGATAAAAGATAAGATGAGCGACATAAAGAAACCATTGCACTTTTATTATGTATGCGTTTAATCGCTCGCTCCACTACAGCGGTAGTCGGAACTGTCACATTCGTTGAGGATCCATTGTTTTAGGTTTTGACAAATTCTTTATTTAATAGTTAGTTTCAATGTTTTTAGTGTTAATTTATTATATTACATCCGCCCTTATGTCATCTATATACATTTT
>NW_012036052.1:0-671 GCF_000956235.1 Wasmannia auropunctata | reverse complement strand
TATGTAAATTAAATATTGCGTACCAATAACTACGCCTATTCCCATCTGCCTTACTTATTGTATTTTTAATTCGGGGAATCTTGTTAGGTTTTTATTGTTAGATGATTAGATTTGTACAATAAATTATTCTTATTTATTTCAAGAGAAAAGAATAGGAATAATTGATCTAATATCTTAACGTTATTTTAATTTGTAATATAAAATTGCAATAAAATTAAATACATCAAGATTCAAGAATATATTAATTTTGTCTTATTAGAAATTATTTCTGAAGGACTTTGCTAAATATCGATCCTCGTATGTTATAAAATACTTTCATAATATAGTCAATCGTTTACAGCTATACATGGATGAACTATTATTAATCAACTAATGTAATACTTATAATAATAAATTTTTTTAAGAAGTGAAATACACATACATAGATATCTTTATAAAAACAACTAAATATAATTCTGATAAAAAATGCAATAAATATGTGTCAAACATAAAATAAGAGATGTATATTCCACCTCTTAAAAAAATTTAATACTGTAAAATAAAATAAAATCAAGACGTTTCGACTCACAGTCTTCCTCAGTTGAAGATATAAGAAACACATTAATCAAAGTTTAAGTGAAAATGTATATAGATGACATAAGGGCGGATATAATATAATAAATTAACACTGA
>NW_012036051.1:0-302 GCF_000956235.1 Wasmannia auropunctata | reverse complement strand
AAAAAAACGTATGCAAATGATTCAGCATATAAAAAACTACAAGAAAACATATAAAAGAATTGTATCACTTAGGTCAAAATTTGATTATTTTACTCATTGCTCTTTGTTATAAATTTTTATAATACTTGGATATACATGTATCTGTTTGTGTGTGTGTGTGTGTGTGTGTGTGTGTGTGTGTGTATAATCAAAATAATTATTACTTTACAACTTAGTTGCAAATATTTTTCTTTTCAAATGCGTATGTTGAACAATAATTTACATGTGTTATTGGCTAAATGTAAATTGCATTTTGCAGAAAA
>NW_012036050.1:0-307 GCF_000956235.1 Wasmannia auropunctata | reverse complement strand
CTCCGTTTTCCTCGTGCCCCACTGACCCCCCTTCCGCTTCTCCCCCCTCCTCTTTCTAGCTTAATCCATGGTAAAAATACAAGAGTATGCCCACGCGCATATGGCTTCAGACTAACCAATCAGAAACTGCAACCAGCCTGCGTTATCATTAAGTGGCAAATTCGAAATTTGATCAGTATTATGACTTATAGCTTTGAATTAAAGTATCTTCTAATAAGATTTATTTGTAAAATATGATCTAACCTTAAAATCATTAAATTTAAATAACTTATTATACTAAGATCGGAAGAGCACACGTCTGAACTCC
>NW_012036049.1:0-593 GCF_000956235.1 Wasmannia auropunctata | reverse complement strand
ATATTAAAATAATAAAACATTTTTACATGTTTATACAAAAATTATAGCACATATATTCTTTCTTATCCCTTTTTGTTCACACTCCAATCTTTCTTCTGTCTTTTAAAACAGTTCTTTCAAATCCTTTACTATATAAAACAATCACTACTTTATAATACTGTAATTTAATATTCACTTATCTTACCTTCTATATTGTTTCTTCTTTGATTCAGATTTATATGTTTAAAAATTAAAAAGTTTTAAGATGAATTGTATTAAATTCAGTATTATCAATCGAGAATTGTGTATAAAATACAAATCTATGATAAAAACAATCGTCATTTAATAATATCGCAATTAATGTAATCCGTTTCATTTAGTTAAACAGAAAATTACAAAATGAATTCAACGAAAAAAGCAATCGCTAGGTGCGGTATTACTAATTAATAATTGTTTTTATTAATAAGTGCTTATTATTATAATTAGTAATACCGCAATTAGCGATTGTTTTTATCGTTGAATTCATTTTGTAATTTTCTGTTTAACTAAATGAAACGGATTAAATTAATTGCGATATTATTAAATGACGATTGTTTTTATCATAGATTTGTATT
>NW_012036048.1:0-877 GCF_000956235.1 Wasmannia auropunctata | reverse complement strand
AGTGTCTTGTAGACAAAATATAGCTTTGTCCAAACCCATATAGTGTCCCAACCCTGACGACATTCCCCTATATTAATGTATTTGTAATATTAATAGTAATATAATTGTAAATTTAATATTTTAAAACAATAAGCTTCTTTGCTTCTTTGCTCCAAAACATTATTCATATTTTATACTGAAAGGAAACCTCGCGAAGTGTCAAATTCTGATTCTAATAAAACTTGGTACACTTTGAGGTCACATAAATAGATGAATTTAGAAATTATCAGTTGGTGCTAAAAAACGGTTTAAAGGGATGAAACCACCCCTTACAAATAAAATATATTATGGTATTATTACTAATTGACGTGATAACATCAAAATCGAGTTAATTAATTACACGAATCTGATATAAAAATGATACTGACGTGTCCTGTTAATTGATATCAAGCACGTACATCATACTTGATATAAAAATGATATCAATGTCATATTAATTAATGATATCATTTAAGCACTTACGTTATACTTGATATAAAAATGATATTGCTGTCCCGTTAATTGATATCAAGCACGTACATCATACTTGATATAAAAATAATATCAATATCATATTAATTATAATGATATCATTTAAGCACTTACGTTATACTTGATATAAAAATGATATTGCTGTCCCATTAATTGATATCAAGCATGTACATACATCATACTTGATATAAAAATGATATCAATGTCATATTAATGATATAATTTAAGCACTTATGTTATACTTGATATAAAAATGGTATTACTTTCACGTTAATTAATGATGTCGTAATAAGGAAATTAATAATATAGATAAAAACTATATTTAAAATAAAAATATTTTAAGTATTATGTCTCAAAAATTATTCAA
>NW_012036047.1:0-1694 GCF_000956235.1 Wasmannia auropunctata | reverse complement strand
TCATCTGTCCATCTTAGCCATAATTCTTGTACTTTCTTTCGAAATTCTCCATCTCTTGCTTTTGATTGCGGTTTTATTCCTGTTCCAATAGAGTTACTTACTATTGTATCAATGATATTTGCTGCATATGGATTTTTTCTCACCATATCACGTGATCGACTACGTAAAGTTTCAAGGTTTTGAGACAGCAAATTGTTTATACTTCCTAACTCTGGTTGAAAGTGAAAAAATCTTCTTCCTGAGCCTGCTGCATCCCATGCTGAGCTTTTTATCTTTGGTTTGTTAAATAATTGCTTGAAGGTTTTTAGCAGCATTTATAAAATTCCTTTACTCGTTGAAAAAACAATCTTTCTCTTCGGTTTCATTCCAACAATCTTTAGCTCAGCTTTAATACGTTGTCTTAAGTTTAGTAAATCATTTATCTGAACTTCAGCATATCTCACCACATGATCACCATATGCAATTGATACTACTCTTTCGCCACTCTGAAGCTTCTTTATCGCTTCTTCAATTTGAACTAAATACTCTTCGTTATACATTTTCCAACCACTTACTCTGTCTCACTTTTTTAGGTTTTTTACTTTCCATTTTTCCACTCAAACTATTCCATTTATTTTCTTGCCACCTATCAATTCCAAGCGCAATAGATGCAGCTCTCGCATAAATTCGGCAATCTAGCACTTCGTTTCTTTCTCTTACCTTTTGCCACTCCTGTTTGGTGTATCCCTTTACTACCTTGCTGACTAACTGCTCTGCTGTTAGCTGCTTAAAATATTCAGGTGCGTACTCAGGAAAATGACAGTATCCAGGTAGAGCTTTTCCCTCTTCTTCTTTTAAAATATTAAGTAATTGAAAAAGCTCTGATTTTAATATCGATACTCCTACTGGCCAGAGCTTTATTCCTCTCTTTAGCTTTTGACCACCAACTGTTATATCTACTCTACTTGGGCTGCTAAGTGGTACTAGTGCTTTATTTACACCTTTGACTGCCATTACTCTTCCACAGCCTTGATGACTTCTCACCCAATTGTATACTTCTTGTGTCGCATATCCTGCATCTACTGCCATCATGCTTATCATATACTCAAGCCCATTTTCACCGATAAAATGATGATTTAAGAGCTCAGAGAGTTTTCCCCATACTTCCCTACCTCCTGTATCTCCTTCAAATACTCGGTAGTCTATTGACCAATTTTCTCTGCCTTTTCCCCAGGCTACAACTTCTACTTCCAAGCGATCTTTTTGAACATCTACTCCTGCTGTGAGAACTACTTCGCCTTTTGGTACTGTGCCAATCTGAAAAAATTCTCTCCTGTTAAATAATTGCTTCCAGTCTGGTACTTCTCCTTTATCTACCCAAGTTTCTCCTAAAGTGGTATTTATCCAAACTTTCAGTAATTGTTCACTTTCTTTGGCATGGAGAAAGTCCTCTACTGCTTGTTGCCAACTATACCAGCCAACTGGGCTATAAAGACTTGAAAGGTGAAATCCTATTACTTTGCTATTTTGCACTTGATTTGTAGCTCTCCATTCTCCACGTTCAAGCATCTCTGTCTTTTGATGATTTTCTATCTTTTTACCACATTCTATACATATATAGTGTGCTGTATTTGGATTTTTATCTTCCCATTTTATTTGTGACCATTTTAGAACTTGATAGTAATTACAATGCGGACATGGTACAAAAAAATATC
>NW_012036046.1:0-520 GCF_000956235.1 Wasmannia auropunctata | reverse complement strand
CCAGAGAAGACGTATATATACCTGAGATCCCGGTCCGACTCTTTTGAGTGTCGGGAGCCGCAGCATTCCGGAAAAGGGGTTATCGGAGTGACCCCTTTTTGATCCGCAGCCGCCGAGTTTTGCGCTAATTGAAATTGCGCTCTTGCGCGTCCGCTTCTTTGAACGCAGGAAGTTTCGAATTTTATCATGTAATAAAATAGTCGCCGCTAATCAACTTCCCGTGTCCGGCGGCTTTGACGTTTTGCATGAAAGAAAAGAATCGTCCGCGGCGTTGGTGACTTAGTTTGACGCGTGTCAAGTTTCTTTTTCTAAGAACTCACGCGTGGGACCAGCTGGCGATCTTTTCCATCTACTTAATTTATCGGCAAAAGATTCCTCTTATTGGCGGCTCTCGCGCCTCCGCTTCTTAGAACGCAGGAAGTCTTGAATTCCATCACGTAATAAAATAATCGCCGCTGATCGACTTCCCGTGTCCAGCGGCTGACTTTGACGTTTTTCACGAAAGAAAAGAATCGTGGAG
>NW_012036045.1:0-489 GCF_000956235.1 Wasmannia auropunctata | reverse complement strand
AAGCACGGGTTGATCGCGAGTCGCGGGGGCCGCGGTGGGACATTTAAATTTTGTCCGCGACGCACTGAGGACGAGATTGATTTGAGTCAAGTCAACTAATTTAGTTAATCCCGGTTAAAATAAAAGCATGATGATTTACTACCTGCTGTAACTGGGGAGGTTGGCAGGGGCTCACGCTGGGGTCTCGCTGGCCGGTTGCGCGGGGCTTCTCTTACTCTCCAGGAGCGAAAACAGAAGTGCCTCTTAGGCACTCGATTTTCAATCGCGCACAGATTCTAAGTTCTTTTCCGCCCGTTAAAATGACAGCGTGACAAATACTAAATTGACTGTTGAGATCTGAGTGAGTGCGTATCGTCCAGAGAAGACGTATATATACCTGAGATCCCGGTCCGACTCTTTTGAGTGTCGGGAGCCGCAGCATTCCGGAAAAGGGGTTATCGGAGTGACCCCTTTTTGATCCGCAGCCGCCGAGTTTTGCGCTAATTGAAA
>NW_012036044.1:0-352 GCF_000956235.1 Wasmannia auropunctata | reverse complement strand
GTATATTAAAATAAGAAAACGGGGCGCGAAGATGAGAGCGAGTACCAAATATTATTAAACATTATCTTAACTAAATGTTGCTGTTATCGTTACATTTTACTCTTCGGTGAGCTCCTCCAACGCGGTGGAAAAGGGGGGAGAAGAAGTTATAAAAGAAAAGCACGGGTTGATCGCGAGTCGCGGGGGCCGCGGTGGGACATTTAAATTTTGTCCGCGACGCACTGAGGACGAGATTGATTTGAGTCAAGTCAACTAATTTAGTTAATCCCGGTTAAAATAAAAGCATGATGATTTACTACCTGCTGTAACTGGGGAGGTTGGCAGGGGCTCACGCTGGGGTCTCGCTGGCCGG
>NW_012036043.1:0-409 GCF_000956235.1 Wasmannia auropunctata | reverse complement strand
AAATCTCAAGCATTATTTAAGTGATGAGATTATTTCTCTTTTATATAATAAATGATAAAGTCAATATGCTTTTGTTACCTTTATTTTTAGTAATTTGAATTTATATTTTCCTTTTTATTATCATAGTTTTTTAATAGATTTATTATTATTAACTATTACTTAATTTTTTAAAATAATGTTTTGATATGAAGAATATTTAAAAGCAAATTTGATCGCTTGCATTATTATATTAGGTAATTAATGCATACTAAAAGCTGCTATATACACAAAGTTAATAAAATTAAAGATAAAAACTCGATTTTTGCTTGCAAAAAGAATAAAAATTATTTATTTGCAGTATGCAAATGATTCGCAGATTTTTTAAAATACTTATTTAATATTTATGTTTAATATTTATGTTAATTATTTT
>NW_012036042.1:0-829 GCF_000956235.1 Wasmannia auropunctata | reverse complement strand
AAAGGTAATTTTTTAATATTTTTTTCGTTTTTACTACTCATATATACCTAGCGCGATGACATTTTATGTCTATTTCAATTCTGTAAAAGCGTTTTTAAATCCGTTCAGTCGTTTCGGAGTTATCGGCTTTAGCATCCTCTTAACGTTGCTTACGTTTTATTAAAATAATTGAGAATTATTATCATTATTCCTATAACTTTGTGTATATATAGCAGCTTTTAGTATACATTAACCTAATATAATAATGCAAGCGATCGAATTTACTTTTAAATATTTTTCACAGTAAAAAAATTACTTTTAAAAATTAAGTAATAGTTAATAATAATAAAGCCATTAAAAAACTATGATATAAATTATGTAATTCTTAACAATGTCATTTTCATTAGATATATTATTATTGTGTAGGTATAATATATGATAAGAAAGAGAACTGTGCAAAGATATACAAAGATAATACAACGATAACGAATTTAATCGTTAAGAATTATGGAATGTAGATTTCATTTTATGTGGAAAATTCCATTATATCTATATTCTTTTTTGTATTCTCATAAGAGCGGAGACTGTGTCCGACATATATCAGCAATATTAGAAATCTATAGTTTACATATACATTTTATTGATATAGTGTATATTGGAACATGGTCAATGTCCTTTACGTATAACTTTGTTTACTTTCAAATATATTGTCTTTTATATATATACTTTTGGAACAATAGAACTAAAATCTCAAGCATTATTTAAGTGATGAGATTATTTCTCTTTTATATAATAAATGATAAAGTCAATATGCTTTTGTTACCTTTATTTTTAGTAATTTGAATTTATA
>NW_012036041.1:0-358 GCF_000956235.1 Wasmannia auropunctata | reverse complement strand
TTTTATAATACAATTAGAACATGATAATTATATAATCATTTATTTATACTATCAGTTCTACAAATGTATTCATATATTATTATGTATGATTAAATAATGTGAATGATAAAGATTTATTTAATATCTTCTCCTTATTTTCCTTTACCTTTTCCTATTCACCTTTTTTCCCTTCTGTTTTTTTTTTGTTTCTTATTTGTAATATGTAAGTGAAAATTAAATGTTATGATCACATCACATTTTAATGAAGGAGGAAACTATTTACAACAAAGATAAAATACAAAGATATAATATATAATAATAAAAATAACTTTAATGAAAAAGATTAAACATTATTCATATAAATAATAACATACCTTTG
>NW_012036040.1:0-730 GCF_000956235.1 Wasmannia auropunctata | reverse complement strand
GCCTGATTGTAGTTTTTATCAAGACTAAGGTCTATTCTACAATAGCCTTAAGCTGTAAAGATAATCATAATCGATTATTTTCCTTATATTCGACTACGATTGGTAAATTTTTACGGTTATTGTCAAATAGGCTTAAAATTTTCTAAATAAATAAATTATCAGCTCGTTATTGTAAACAATAGTCAGAATAAGAGGCCAAAGACGAGCGAAATACAGGTGTCAGTTAATATTCAATATAACTATTGTATAATATTCAATATAACGATTTTACATACTCTAGCTTCAACGAACTACGAGCCGTTACTATCGGATTGAACGCAGCCTTGATTGAAACAGAATCGTATCACCACGCTATCAAGCGACGCGGTAGCGGCGCGACGCCAAGTACATAAAAAGAGTGACGCGTGACTGCGTGGTCTGCGTGTTACTTCATTGCGCAAATGTCGTGATGCTACCATAGCTTTATCTGAAATTCTTATGTCAAACATACTTTCAATTTCAATATCTCAGAAATTATAGCAGCAATACAAAATCTAACGACATTTTCTGGTATAATGTATATACAGCAAAAACTTGGCGTGCCCGGATTGTATTAATATTTAATTGATAAGTTGTATATAAAATGTGGGCACGCCAAGTTTTTGCTTCACTGTGATCCCATTGGTCATTTTAGTCACTTTAAGCCTGTCTTATGAAACTTAAAAATATTTGGACTGTCTCTTATACACAT
>NW_012036039.1:0-851 GCF_000956235.1 Wasmannia auropunctata | reverse complement strand
AAATGCGAACCACGATGTACTATCTTATTAGTCTTAGAGACAGTATAATGCCAATCATTTGCAAAATTTAGTGCGTTTTGAAATCTATAAAAAAGAAAGTGTCGCAACCGATGTATCCATGACTGTACATATGAGCTACAGAACTTTTATACCAATGAAATCTTTACGTCAGGTGATAGGTTACGATCGCTGTACGACTCAAAAAAAGGTAATTTTTTAATTTTTTGTCGTTTTTACTACTAAAAAATAGCTCGCCCCATTACATTTTATGTTTATTTCAATCCTGTAAAAGCGATTTTAATTCCGTTCAGTATTTTTGAAGTTATCGTTCCAACTGCAAATGTCGGTATTCCAGCATCGCCTTAAGAATATGATCTGTGGGAACAATATATCTCGTTGCAATACCTAACCCTACAGCTGACAGTTCACAGCAACACTGTTGGATAGACGAAGATATATACATATATATCTCTTTTTCTCTCGCGGGATTTGGAGAAAAAATGGCGTCATTTCTCTTATGGCGCCATTCTGATTAGAGGCTCTCTAGCCTTTTATTAATCAGTAGCGAAAAACTGAGGAGATATATCGTTGCATTCTTTGTCATGCGTTATTTGCACACATGGCAAATGACACATTAGTCGTGTGGCAATTTGCGTATGGAAATTGTTGCTTAACTGTTGCGATAGATAATCGGAAATGTAAGGCCTGTTCTTTTTAGCTGAACTTCTTGCAGCGTTGATCTTTTCTCTTTTTTTCTCTAACATGGAGAAAAAAGGAAAAATTGGAAACGTGCAAGAAGTTTAGCTGAAAAGAACAGACCTAATAATGAGCGCACATGCCACATATGGCAG
>NW_012036038.1:0-391 GCF_000956235.1 Wasmannia auropunctata | reverse complement strand
TTTTTTTGTTACAGTGAATGTTTTTTATCTGTATAATAGCCAGAACTTAGCAATGACACTAAGGTGATAATTCTTATAGCTATAAGTTTGATTCAGCTATTGAAATTTAGCTGCTATTATTAAATCATTTTTTTGCGTACAAGGCATTTAATTTTTCAATTTTTATTGTATATAAGTATATATAAAATTGCGATTTTTTTATCCTAAAAATGTACGGATAATTACATAATTAAAAAAATGCATTGAAATAATTTTGACTCATTATAGCTTGGCGCGATCATTTCTTTTTTGAGTTATTCTGCCGTCGCAAAATCGTGTGCGATTATTGTTGAAAATTTTATACAAAATATCACCATCATAATTTACCGTGCTTCTTCAGGAGTACTTTTTG
>NW_012036037.1:0-1285 GCF_000956235.1 Wasmannia auropunctata | reverse complement strand
ACACGACTTAGCTAAATGTAAGAAGATTAATAATGTAAGGATATGTAAGCAAACGGATTTATTATATCAGGTTTCAGCAGTTCAAAATTGCGAATCGGAATTATTAAAATCAGCTAGATTAGAAAGTATAATGAAAGAATGCGACATTAGAGTTACGCGAATTCACAATACTGTTTGGTACCAATTGAAAACTACAAATTCTTGGTTTTACACAGCTTCTCGTAATGAAACGCTTCACATTTTATGTAAAGATAACAAGCCGCGACAAACAAAATTATTTTTAACCGGAATTATTAATCTATCCTCAGATTGCGACGCTATTTCTGACAATGCGTTACTTCGTAGTCAAACCATTGGAGCAATAAGCACAGTCGAAAAAGATTATATTCCCGATGTCAAACTTAATACTAGCAAATTATGCGAAGACCTTAAGGAACGTAATATAAATTTCTCGGATATCCACTTGTTAAATATTGGGAAAACTCCTAATTTAGATATTCATGTATTGGAAGCAGCGAGCTCTGCTTTAAACGAAATCTATAAAGAAGCAGATGAAATAAGCAAACATCACCGCACTCGAACTCTATCAGAAAGCTGTAGGATGGTTTTACTATGCGTTATACACCATAGGTGGTTTAGTTATTTTATATTTGACTGCAAAATTTTCTTTGATAAGCAAATGTTTTAATATCTTTAAGTTATGTTGCGTACCAAAGGAAGGATGCGTTTAGTATTTTAATAATTGTTTTAATAATAGTGTTAGGACTCGTAGAGTACATCCGCCAAACAATCCACGACAGGTAGTCACTTTTACCGCGGTACCTACAGAAATAGTAAATGAAATTCCTCAGTACGATCAAATTTATAAACTTGGAAAAAATAGCGGAACACGACGTTCTCGTTCTCATTCACGTAATGATCGACTTTCAAACTTGGTGTAACCTTATATTTTCTACATTTATAAAGACATTATGCGTGCGAATTATAGCATGTAAGATTATATTAGTTTAAGTTCACCTTTATTTAAGATATTCCAATTTTTCTTTTATACAAAAAAAAAATTTTATATATGTAACAGATACATTTATAAATACATATATTATATAACATCTGACATATGTATCTTCAGGTTAAAGTTATTTTACAAAATAAAAGTATTGTTATCTCTTTTTGTATTTTAAATTCCGGTCTCTATTTAAATGATATGTATATCACTTATTTTACACAATAAAAGTTTTACTATCTCATTGTACTTTAAATGAAAGATTTGATATCAATAAAAGGC
>NW_012036036.1:0-497 GCF_000956235.1 Wasmannia auropunctata | reverse complement strand
TGTGGACAATAAACAATTTCCTGTACCTTTAGAGCCTAATCAATTTACTAACTTGATAGATGTAAGCGATATAAGTATATTTTATAAAAATCATCGACTAATTTATGTTATCGAAATACCTTTGATTGAACAAAATAATTTTATATCATGCAATCCCGTTACCAATCAAGCAGAGCGAGAGGGGCATCTATGCATTTATAAATCCCTCTTATGCTTATTTAGGCCTTAGATCTGACAAACAGTTGTACACTCATTTTACAGAACACGACTTAGCTAAATGTAAGAAGATTAATAATGTAAGGATATGTAAGCAAACGGATTTATTATATCAGGTTTCAGCAGTTCAAAATTGCGAATCGGAATTATTAAAATCAGCTAGATTAGAAAGTATAATGAAAGAATGCGACATTAGAGTTACGCGAATTCACAATACTGTTTGGTACCAATTGAAAACTACAAATTCTTGGCTTTACACAGCTCCTCGTAATGAAACGCTT
>NW_012036035.1:0-832 GCF_000956235.1 Wasmannia auropunctata | reverse complement strand
AATATGAAGATGTGATGGAAGCCTCAATAGAACAAACTGATAACACTGAAGAAATGCTCAGTTCGAAATGTCACAAATCCTTTCGGTAATTTGCTTTATAACGCATTAGCTGTAATCATACAAATTTGCTTTGCAGTTTTACGATTTCAATATATTATCTGTTTTTATCTTTTACTTTAATTCTATTAATCTCTTTTAGGTCTAATCGGTCGATATCGCATCATATACAAAATAAACATAAAAAGAAGGAGTATGAGTGTGATCAGTGTGGAAAATGTTTCAGGTAAAAATGCTTCAGTATAAATTAACAGTAACATAATATTTAACATAATATCGTAATAACATCGTATTTTATTTTTCATTTTTATCCTTTCGTTTATTTCTATTGAATCTCTTTTAGTTCGTACAAATCGAGATGGCATCATGTACAAAGTAAACATAAAAAGAAGGAGTATGTGTGTGATAAGTGCGGAAAATGTTTCAAGTAAAAATGCTTCAGTATAAATTAACAATAACTTTAACATAATATCGTAATAACATCGTAATATTATAATATATATATATATATATTTCATTTTTATCTCTTCGTTTATTTCTATTGAATCTCCTTTAGTTCGTACCACTCGAGATGGAATCATGTACAACGTGAACATAAAAAGAAGAAGTATGTGTGTGATGAGTGCAGAAAATGTTTCAAGTAAAAATGCTTCAGTATAAATTAACAGTAACTTTAACATAATATCGTAATAACATCGTATTTTATTTTTCATTTTTATTCTTTCGTTTATTTTTGTTGAATCTCTTTTAGTTCGTACAACTCGAGATGGCATCA
>NW_012036034.1:0-952 GCF_000956235.1 Wasmannia auropunctata | reverse complement strand
TCTCTTTTATTTATATCTTTCTGTGTGATAGAGATTACATAATCTCTGTCATGAGTTTAGTAAAAAAATCACGAAAATAGGATAATATACAACGGGGCAATTCTTCTCGAGTAAAAGATCCTCTGTGAACAGGTATTAATCCGAAGTATATCATTCATAATTCACTCAAGGAGAATTTCTCTGTCGCATATCCTATGATCTTTTTATTGGGCTCATGACAGTTATAAACCATCTATTAGACAAATCCATATTATAGATAAGGTATTATTATCCAAAAGAATTATTTTTTATATTAATTTTTATATATTACACTATAATTATAATTTTTTTAGTAGAAAGATTAAAGGCCAGACTGCATTGGAAAGGTCCATCTACATTGCCTCCTTTATCTATATCTTTCCGTTACACAATTTCTGTTATGAACTCAGCAAAAAAAGCAAGAGAATGAAATAATATGCGACAGAACAATTCTCATAGAGTAAAACACATCCTCCCCGAATAGGCATTAATCCGAGGTATGTTATAACACTACAAAATGCGTAATATCATTACAAAATCGACTTTTAAAAAAAAGTAAAAAAAGGTGTCAAGTGTAAGCACGTTCCTCGAAAAAAAATGTATTTGCAAATTAAATATAATATTTTAAAAGATAAAACCTAAATGGTATCTTTCTTGGTACTTTGATGTCAACTAACTTTACTTTAGTGATATGTATAATTGCTATTACCTGTATAAATAACTTGATATCAGTAAATAGCGTCAAGTTAAATAAAAATTACGGTGTCTTATTATTCAATTACTATTACTTTTATAAGAAATTTGATATCTGTAAATGGCGTCAAGTTAAATAAAAATTATCTTATTTAATCTAAGTGATGTGTATATTGTTTGTATAGGGTATCCCATTTTAATCGATCACCTTAAATATCTCTTGAACAGTGCATTTTAGAAA
>NW_012036033.1:0-345 GCF_000956235.1 Wasmannia auropunctata | reverse complement strand
AAGATTACAGATACAGATAAAGTATGTTAAAAGACTATTTCTTTATTGCATTATATTTATTTTATATTATTGCTATAATTAACTATATATTTATTTATATTGTTGTAACTAATCATTTATTTTAGTAGACATTTATATATTACATAATAGTTATAACTGATTTTATTTTAGTAGAAAGATGAAAGGCCACATCCATCTACATTGTCTCTTTTATTTATATCTTTCTGTGTGATAGAGATTACATAATCTCTGTCATGAGTTTAATAAAAAAATCACGAAAATAAGATAATATGCAACGAGGCAATTCTTCTCGAGTAAAAGATCCTCTGTGAACAGGTATTAATC
>NW_012036032.1:0-827 GCF_000956235.1 Wasmannia auropunctata | reverse complement strand
GCCATGCCGGGTCTCTTAACGCGAGCCGTCGCATTGCGAGCACCCGGGATTTTGAGATCTCAATAACGGTCGAACCGATTAAATTCTAACTAGGCTTAATCGATAGCTTGAATTCGATTTATATAATAAAAGTGTTTATATTTTTTCTTTACGTGTCCTACGAGCGGAGATTTTGCAATGCAAATTCCGAAATGTGAGAATTTCAGATTAAGAAACGTCATCACGTCGTCATTATCGTCGACCAATTGCGGGGTGGAGGAAGTGTATTTTTACAATTTCTGACACAAGAAGCGCTAGAGCGCTAGGATTTCTAACCTTGCAGTCTCACACGCATCGATTATATGTATATGTAATCAATCGATTGATGTGATAGTACAGCAGATAAAACAGATCAGTGTGCGTTTAATGATTTTTTTATTACGATTGGTTTCTGCACTTAAATCCAGAAAATATAAATAAAAGCAAGAATCAATCATACTAATTAAAGATTTACTAAGCACTCACTAATCTGTTCTCTCTGCTGAACGCATATATTTTTTCCAGTGACAAGTGAGGTTATCGTTATCGTCTGTTTTTTTCTCAATGTATATATATCTCGGATTAATGTTTGCGAAAGATCTTTTACTCGAGAAAAATTACCCCGTTGCATATCCTATTCTTATGATTTTTTTACTTATTACTATAACAGAAATGTAAACCACCTGTTAGACGAAGATTACAGATACAGATAAAGTATGTTAAAAGACATTTCTTATTGCATTATATTTATATTATATTATTGCTATAATTAACTATACATTTATTTATATTGTTGTAACTAATCATTT
>NW_012036031.1:0-743 GCF_000956235.1 Wasmannia auropunctata | reverse complement strand
CATTCTTCATTTTTTGAAGATATATCACTGACACCGTTTCGCTACGCACATAACCATTTGCAGCAATATCAAAAGGTCTGCAACAACCGCTGAGTGAAACAATACCTGAAAGATACGAAATATGTGTAAAAATATGTGTGGAAGTTTATTCAGAATGAGCAATTATCTTTTTTGTTTATCAAGATATGTTATTCAATTTTGTCAAAAATTTTATTATAAACGTTTTTATAAAAATTACTCTCAATCAATTAAATCTTACTTTACTTTTCGTGGATATGAGAAGTGTTCCTTTAATTTTATTGCGTATTAAGAAATTTATTAGTTTTTAAAAAATGCCAAGATTAGTAAAATGTATATTTATGTTGGGAAATAAACATACACTTTTCTAATCTTGGTATTTTTTAAAAACTAATAAAAAGTGTGTGTTTATTTCCCAACATAAATATACATTTTACTAATCTTGGTATTTTTTAAAAACTAATAAATTTCTTAATACGTAAATAAACACAAATTTGCAGATCCAATTATTGCGTCGTCGCATATGCCCGACATAATAAAATCATAACCAATGGCCAAGGCATAAAGGCTAGAACTGCATGCTGTATCGACAACATATGATGGTCCTTTCAGATCAAAATGGTATGAAATCATGTTTGCCAGTGTAGATTTGCTACATCCAATAATATTGTGACCTCCTAACTAATTATACAGAATTTAATTAGCTCATTATAATTTCTTATTTT
>NW_012036030.1:0-385 GCF_000956235.1 Wasmannia auropunctata | reverse complement strand
CGTGTGCTCTTCCGATCTGTTTCTCTGTTCTTACACAATACATTAGAGATAGCATTAATTTCTTGAGGATCGCCAACTTTGGTAGCGGTACCATGTGTCTCTATGTAATCCAAACAAGATGTCGGTATTCCGCATTCATTGTAAAATTCTGTTAGTAAAGTACTTTGCATAAACGTCGATGGGTATGTTATTCCTTCTTCTTTGTAACCATCACTGTTTAATTTAATATGCGGACATACGGCATAAATTCTCTTTGCATTCTTCATTTTTTGAAGATATATCACTGACACCGTTTCGCTACGCACATAACCATTTGCAGCAATATCAAAAGGTCTGCAACAACCGCTGAGTGAAACAATACCTGAAAGATACGAAATATGTGTAA
>NW_012036029.1:0-651 GCF_000956235.1 Wasmannia auropunctata | reverse complement strand
ATATGTGGCATGTGCGCTCATTATTAGGTCCGTTCTTTTCAGCTAAACTTCTTGCACGTTTCCAATTTTTCCTTTTTTCTCCATGTTAGAGAGAAAAAGAGAAAAGATCAACGCTGCAAGAAGTTCAGCTAACAAAAAAACAGGCCTTACATTTCCGATTATCTATCGCAACAATTAAGCAACAATTTCCATACGCAAATTACTACACGACTAATGTGTTATTTGCTATGTGTGCAAATAGCACATGACAAAGAATGCAACGATATATCTCTTCAGTTTTTTGCTACTGGTTATTAAAAGGCTAGAGAGCCTCTAATCAGAATGGCGCCATAAGAAAAATGACGTCATTTTTTCTCCAAATCCCGCGAGAGAAAAAGAGATATCTTCGTCTATCCAACAGTGTTGCTGTGAACTATCAGCTATAGGATTAGGTATTGCAACGAGATATATTGTTTCCACAGATCATATTCTTAATTGTCATAATTTGCGTTTAACGTTATTTAAAAAATTTGCTACATTATATTTAAAAACAAGCGTATAATTTTATTACCGAATCGCAAATATTATGACAGTAAAACTATGGCAATGCATTACTCTTTTAAATAAAATTATTTTATATTTGCGGTTTATTTTTCATTATCATATTTAAAA
>NW_012036028.1:0-424 GCF_000956235.1 Wasmannia auropunctata | reverse complement strand
CTCCCTCCTCTCCCTTTTCCATCCATTCTTCTATGTCCTGCAGCGTCCTTTCTATTCCTTCTCCTGCATATACTCCTACCACTCTCCATTTCTCTTTTCCTATCTTTATCCCTCCCACCATCCTCCCCTCTTTATCTCCTTCTATCTTAACATCCTTATCTTTCATTTCCCTCCTTATTCCCATTATCATTCCTCCTATCGCTCTTCCTTTTTTGCTTCTCCTTTTCGCATATTGTATTCCCCAATCATATCCCTCCGGCAATCTCTCCTTTATTTTCTTCCACCCTTTTTCCTCTACCCACGTTTCTAGTAGCACCATCACCTCTCATTTCTTTAACGCCCTCCAGAAATCTCCATCCTTGCCTCCTAATCCCGCCACATTCCAAAAAGCCACATTCCATCCTTCCCCCGTTCCTTTTTTCTC
>NW_012036027.1:0-353 GCF_000956235.1 Wasmannia auropunctata | reverse complement strand
TAATAATTTAAATGATTTAATTGATTTTTTAATAATTTAATTATTTTAAATAAATTTTTTATTTTATTTTGCAAACTCTAAGCAAATATTTTATGTTTTATAAATATTTTGTAAGTATTTTATTAGTATTTATTAAAGTATTTATTACTTTTATTTTTTAATAATTTGCGATCTACGAGAGAATGTTCCTCGACATAAAATATTTGGTTGCCCTGAAAAGGGCAGATTAATTATTTTCTTTATAATAGGTGTTCGAAATGTCCACCATCCATCGCGATGCAAGCTCTCATGCGTCTTAATAAGTTCCTCTGAGTTTTTTTCATCACTTTATTGTCGACATCCCAAATCGCATA
>NW_012036026.1:0-571 GCF_000956235.1 Wasmannia auropunctata | reverse complement strand
ATCAATATTTGACAGTAAATTATTCGTTGCGTATAATAAATGTAATCATAAAACAAATACCAGGCTATTATTTATGGTTATTAAAAAAAATCTGTAATTTTACTTTATGTTAATGTATTTATACATTGTTCATCAATGTCATTTTTATTGGTAATCAAAGCAGAGCATACGTTGTTCTCAGTATTATTACATCTTTTTATAAAATTTTGTAAAACGTTTATGATTGCTGTTTTGACCTGCTTAACCGAGACTGGAGGCGTTATAGAAGCAGAGACAATAGAAATTTCATTTACATGTATAGATAGATTTCACTGAACAAAGTCTTGAAATGTTCAGACGTAAGTTTTCCTGATTTTGAAGCTTTAATGTAAATATTAACTGGACGAAATAGGGTTTCTACTGTTTCTAGCACCCGTGGTCCAAATGTTCCCGTAGATTCTTTCAAAACTATATACAGTGGTGAAAGAAGACGTCCGTCTACTGAAATAATCGGCATTATAGTGTAACTATGTGTTGTAGAAGATATCGATTGAACCAGTGCTTCAACTTTTTTAGATCGGAAGAGCACACG